>NW_021963350.1:0-114361 GCF_901765095.1 Microcaecilia unicolor
TCTCCCCTTAGTTTTCAGGTGTCTCCGCTCCACCATGGAAAGCATCGCTGACCGCCGTGCTGCTGCCCAACTTATGGCTCTCCAGATGTACTCCCCCATTCCCCAGTCTGATGAAGCTGACGATGAAGCACCTTGTGGCTGATGTGCACTTTGAACCCCCTGAGTCACTCAATGGGCCATCACCTTGTGCCAGCAAAAGACCGGCTACAAAGGGGGGGGGGATTCCACTAGGGGCCCTCCGTCTCAACCCCGGCGAAGCAACCAACGGCTGCGCAAGGGCTTAGGGCTCGCTTGTTGCCTCCCTCGCTAACTATCCTTGTCCTTTCTTTCCTTTTCAGGGTTCATGGAGGTGATACTCTCCACCAGAATGGATGTTCAAGTATCAAAAGGGGGGAATGAAGGAGTGGAACGCCGGTACTACCTGAATACTACTGAGCAACAGGACAACCTCATGTTTTGTGCCTACTGATGGACTTTTACTTATGCACTCTACCTCTGCTTTGGCTGTTTGGCCACACCTTATTACTGCACTGGACATTTGTGCCTTATCCAGTTTTACTGTTTACTAACAAGACAAGTTTGCTGTTTACTAATGTACAGACAGAATGCAGGGCTATTAGATATATAGCTTGTAACAGTAGTTTGCAAGGCCTATACAAGACCAGCTTGCACGTAGCAACGCCATCTGAATAGGCGACCTTGGAGGGTGCTGACACCCCCCTGCATTCCTGAGCCGCACCTTATCTCCTGTGCTAGAAAGGAGCATTGTGTGTGTACAGAATAAGCTGCTAAGTTTCGTTTTTCTTGCCAGTATCATTTCAGTGTTATGATGTGTGTACGTACTGGGACTACAATTTTGTACTGTAAGAACTACAAATGTTTACTGCGCATGACAGGTATGACGTGTAAGGGGCCAAATGCGCAGGCCCAGTAGGGAAGTATAAATGTAAGCGTCAGATGGTTTATGACACACAGTGTCCCGAGGCTACTCGGTGCTGTTCACTTGCTAGCAATAAAGTTGCCTTGTTTGGAACCAAAATTTGCCTTTCGTCTCCTGATTTCCCACCTGTTTCACTCCCACATTTTTCAAACATAGTGGGTGTGACTTGTTCTTACTGGGCAGTGCCTACCTGCCTGCTGCCTACCATTCCAGTTTTAAGCCTCTAATCCAGCTCTGCCGTTCTATCTATCGCTTAACACCTCAGTCACTACATATATACCCATAACACCTCAGTTACTACTTATGGCCCCTTTACACATTCTCTTCCTTGCCCTGTCCCTTCCTAATCTTTTTCCCCTCCCCCTACCGCTGTCTACCACTGGAACTCACTGCCCACCCATGTCCTCTCCCATCTTGCTCACTACTGCAATACCCTACTCACCCCCGTCCCTCACCACCTCACCATCTCTCCTGTCCCCCTCCTCCTTCCTAGCTCTCAACCTTCAACACTTCCTTCCTGCCATTAACCCATCCCCATTCCTCCTAAGCGCATCCCGTCTTCGTCGCCTTCGTCGCCCTACCTCCCCCACCCTCCTCCGCACTCTCTTGCTCCTCCTCCTGCTATCCGCAGGAGACATCAATCCCAATCCAGGTCCCCCACACCTGTCTTCGTCCTATCCATGCAAACGTTTCCGGGATGTCTCCAATCTCATATCTATTCCCTCCTCCCCCCCTCTTCCCTCCCCTTCTCATGTGCACTGTGGAATGCCCACTCGGTCTGCAACAAACTTCCCTTCACCCACGATCTCTTCATCTCTCATTCCCTTCACCTGCTTGCCCTAACTGAAACCTGGCTCTCCCCTGACGACTCTACCTCAGTTGCGGCTCTATGCCATGGAGGCTATCTCTTCTCCCATACTCCCCGCCTAGTTGGCCGTGGAGGAGGCGTCGGGTTACTACTCTCGCCCTCCTGTAGCTTCCAACCCCTCCTCTACCACAGTCTCACTGCTTCTCATCCTTTGAAGTCCACTCCATCCGTCTATTCTACCCGTTGCCACTCAGAGTGGCAGTCATTTACCGCCCCCCTGATAAATCCCTCCCTTCCTTCCTCACCGACTTCGATGCCTGGCTTTCTGTTTTTCTTGAACCCTCATCTCCATCCCTCATTCTCGGAGACTTCAACATACACGTTGATGACCTGTCCAACTCTCACGCTTCTCAGTTCCTCACTCTAACATTATCCTTCAACCTCCAGCTTTGTTCCACCACCCCTACTCACCGTGATGGCCATTGCCTTGACCTCGTCCTCTCCTCTTCCGGCTCACCCTCCAATTTCCACACCTCAGCTCTTCCTGTCTCTGATCATCACCTGATCACCTTCACACTTCTTCACCCTCCCCCTCAGCCCCGCCCAACATTAACCACTACTTCCAGGAATCTCCAGATTATTGACCCTCCCACCTTATCATCTAGTATTTCTAATCTCCTCCCCTCCATCATGTCCTCCGAGTCTGTTGACGAGGCTGTCTCCGCTTACAATGCCACTCTCTCCTCTGCTCTGGACACCCTTGCACCATCCACCTCCCGTCCCACAAGGCGTACTAATCCCCAGCCCTGGCTGACCCCTTGCATCCGTTACCTTCGCTCCTGCGCCCGATCTGCTGAACGCCTCTGGAGGAAATCTCGCACCCATTCAGATTTCCTTCACTACAAATTCATGCTATCCTCCTTCCAGTCCTCACTATTCCTTGCCAAACAGGACTATTACACCCAATTGACTAATTCTCTCAGCTCTAACCCTCGTCGTCTCTTCGCCACCCTTAACTCCCTCCTCAAAGTGCCCTCCGCTCCCACCCCCCCGTCACTCTCTCCTCAATCACTGGCTGACTACTTCCGCGACAAGGTGCAAAAGATCAACCTTGAGTTCACTACCAAGCCACCTCCTCCTCTTCACCCTTCAACCCTCTCCCTCAACCAACCAACCCAGACCTCTTTCTCCTCCTTTCCTGATATCTCCGAGGAGGAAACCGCCCGCCTTCTTTCCTCCTCAAAATGCACCACTTGTTCCTCTGATCCCATCCCCACCAACTTACTTAACACCATCTCTCCTACTATCACCCCCTCCATCTGTCATATCCTCAACCTCTCTCTCTCCACTGCAACTGTCCCCGACACCTTCAAGCATGCTGTAGTCACGCCACTCCTCAAAAAACCATCACTAGACCCTACCTGTCCCTCCAACTACCGCCCCATCTCCCTCCTACCCTTCCTCTCCAAGACACTTGAGCGCGCAGTCCACAGCCGCTGCCTTGATTTTCTCTCCTCTCATGCCATCCTTGATCCGCTTCAATCCGGTTTTCGCCCTCTTCACTCGACAGAAACAGCACTTTCTAAAGTCTGTAATGACCTGTTCCTTGCCAAATCCAGAGGCCACTACTCCATCCTCATCCTCCTGGATCTATCCGCTGCTTTTGACACTGTCAATCATGACTTACTTCTTGCCACACTGTCCTCATTTGGGTTCCAGGGCTCTGTCCTCTCCTGGTTCTCCTCCTATCTCTCCCACCGCACCTTCAAAGTTCACTCTCATGGATCTTCCTCCACCCCCATCCCCTTATCTGTTGGTGTTCCCCAGGGATCGGTCCTTGGACCCCTTCTCTTCTCAATCTACACCTCTTCCCTGGGCTCCCTGATCTCATCTCATGGTTTCCAGTATCATCTCTATGCTGATGACACCCAACTGTATCTCTCCACACCAGACATCACCGCGGAGACCCAGGCAAAGGTATCGGCCTGCTTATCCGACATTGCTGCCTGGATGTCCAACCGCCACCTGAAACTGAACATGTCCAAGACCGAGCTTATCGTCTTTCCACCAAAACCCACTTCTCCTCTTCCTCCACTTTCTATCTCAGTTGATAACACCCTCATCCTCCCCGTCTCATCTGCCCGCAACCTCGGAGTCATCTTTGACTCCTCTCTTTCCTTCTCTGCGCATATCCAGCAGATAGCCAAGACCTGTCGCTTCTTCCTCTTTAACATCAGCAAAATTCGCCCTTTCCTCTCTGAACACACCACCCGAACTCTCGTCCACGCTCTCATTACCTCTCGCCTGGACTACTGCAACTTACTCCTCACCGGCCTCCCACTTAGCCATCTATCCCCCCTTCAGTCTGTTCAGAACTCTGCTGTACGTCTCATATTCCGCCAGAACCGATATACTCATATCACCCCTCTCCTCAGGTCACTTCACTGGCTTCCGATCAGATACCGCATTCAATTCAAGCTTCTCCTTCTTACCTACAAATGCACTCAGTCTGCTGCCCCTCACTACCTCTCTACCCTCATCTCCCCTTACGTTCCCGCCCGTAACCTCCGTTCACAGGATAAATCCCTCCTCTCAGTACCCTTCTCCACCACCGCCAACTCCAGGCTCCGCTCATTCTGCCTCGCCTCACCCTATGCTTGGAACAACCTTCCTGAACCCTTACGCCAAGCCCCCTCCCTGCCCATCTTCAAGTCTTTGCTTAAAGCCCACCTCTTCAATGCTGCGTTCGGCACCTAACCCTTACCGTTCAGTGAATCCAGACTGCCCCAATTTGACTGCCCCGATCGGACCGACCGTTCACTTGTCTATTAGATTGTAAGCTCTTTGAGCAGGGACTGTCTCTCTTTGTTAAATTGTACAGCGCTGCGTAACCCTAGTAGCGCTCTAGAAATGTTAAGTAGTAGTAGTAGTAGTAAAGCGCGGAGTACAAATGTAATAAAATAACATGTATCTTTCTCTCCCCCCCCCCCCCCTTTTCAGTCTGTAGGTTGCATGGAGATAAAGGTAAATACATTTAAAAAAAATGATATAATGTAACTCTTTAGGTTGAAAGGAGAAGAGGAATAGAGAGAAAGCCAAAAGAAGCCATGAAGGAGATAGAAATCAGCAACCAAATCCACAGAAGTTACTGATCTTTGCCTTAAAGCAATCCCAAACTTTGGACAGTCAGTGCCGAACTAAGGGATGAGCAACCCTGTTGGGATTTCTGGTTGCAGGGACTTCTTTTCTGTCTTGGGGTATATGGTCAGCGCTCTCTTCTGGTGGGTACAGTTAGTATTCTCCTCTGGTGTATATAAGAACATAAGCGTTGCCATACTGGTTCAGACCGAAGGACCATCAAGCTCAATATCCTGCTTCCAGCAGTGGCCAATCCAGGTCACAAGTATCTGGCAAGATCCCAGAACAGTAAAACAGATTTTCCCAAGTCATCTTAATAATGGCTTATGGACTTTTCTTTTAGGAAATTATCCAAACCTTTTTTTAAATCCTGCTAAGCTAACTGCTTTTACCACATTCTCTGGCAACAAATTTCAGAGTTTAATTACACTCCTTTTGTTCCAATGTATATCAATGAGAGACTTACACATTCATCCTGCCCTGGGATGGCTTGTGTTACGATGCCCAGGACAGCAGCTGGGGAAGAGACCCAAAACCTGCTAGCAGGCTAGGACTCCATCAGTTTGAGGCAGGCTTGGGGTGTCTTGTGGGATACAGGCCGAGGGCAAGTGCTCTGTTTGCCCCTCTCTCCTAACGCTGGCCCTGTGCCCCATCCCCTCCTTTAAGTACAATGTTTATGTTACATTTCTAATGCCCAGGAACCATCTTTTGGGATCACCACTTTGATGCTAGTGAGGAGGCTTGCATAGGCTGATGCAATCGAGAGCTGTACTGGTGTAGTGTAAATTCCCAGTAGAGACATCCTTGCTGAACAGGTCTCAAGAGAAGAGTCAAAGAGTGGAGCACAGGCACCCATGAACTTCAAAATAGAAATAAACTGGAATGGCCTCCTGCATTTAAAATCAGAGTAGAAAGGATAAAGGAAGTGGAACTCTGGATACATAAAAAAAAATACAACTGAGCTCATCAGAAGTCTCAGGCAAAGACATGAAACTCAGAAAAGGGTCTGGAAAAAAAAAACAGATTAACTTTGCAGTGACTAAAGGCACCAAGAAGAAACTCAAAAGACACACATGAAGGAGGAGAAGGTGCAACAGTACAAATCAAATCTTTAGAGCACGCTGTACAAGTAGCTGTCTCGCTCAGGGGCACAGCCAGACTTTAATGGGAGGGGGGCCAGAGTCCAAGGTGGGGGGGGCACATTTTGGCCCACCTCCCTGCTGCCGCCCTCCCGCTTCCCCCCCCCCCTCCGCCACCGCTGGAAAGTACCTTGGCTGAAGCATTTGTTCCGTGCTGCTCTTACATTGCCTGGCACCCTGTCCTGCTTTCAGCGCCATGCACGCTCGTTTTAATGAAAAACAGGACCAGGCGCCAGCAATGTGAGACCAGCACGGGACAAATGCCTTAGGTGGCAGGGGTTGGGGACCCTTGCCAGTGAAACTGGGGGCCCCCCGTAGCTACGCCACTGGTCTCGCTAGACCAGAAACGGAAAAATAGAATGACAAGTTATGTTTCATGAATGAAAATGGCTAGAGGCCACTGGACTGCAATAGGATTACCTGCCTCAGAAGAAAATTTTCCAGAGTGAAAAAAATATTTCCCTCTATTTGTTTTGAAAGTATTTCCATGTAATGTCATTGAGAGGCATATTTTCAAAGCACTTAGATGTACAAAGTTTCATTGTAATCTATGGAACTTTATAAGTCTAAGTTCAGCCCCCGAGTGTCTCCTGTTCTTTGTACTTTTTGAAAGAGTGAAAAATAGGTTCACTTTTACCCTATTACTAGGATTCAAGTTGCCATTTTCAAGTTTTACCTCACTTAGGGAGTCTTTTACAAAGGAGTGCTAGTGGGTTTTTTTTGCACACTAATGATTAGCATACGTTAAATGCTAGAGACACCCATAGGACAATATGGGTGTCTCTAGTGTTTAGTGCATGCTTGTTAACAGCGTGCGCTAAAAACACCAGTGTGCCTTTGTAAAAGGCCCACTTATTGTACGTATGTTTAAGTTTTGGTCATTTTATTATTGTTATGCTGTTAACAAAATTGTAAGTTTTACGTTAAATTGTACCTCTATACACTGCCTTGGGTGAATTTGTCCATAAAGGCAGTTAATAAATCCCAACAAATCCTATATAATAATTTGCACCTCCAAAGTTCCATGTCTGGCTGCCTGGGTTCGTAACATCTCCTGACGTCAGCCAGCCTCCAGCGTTCCATTCCCCCTCACTGTCCTGCCCTCGCGTCAAGACGTAATGATGTCAGAGGGCAGAACAGTGAGAGGGAAGGGAACGCTGTAGGCGAGCTGACGTCAGGAGGGATGTTACGAATGAAACGGAAGCCAGCGCCAGCCAGCCAGAGAACGTTCAGGTACAAATCGAGGGGAGGAGAGAATCGCGGGACATCGAGGGGAGGAAGGGCAGGGCAGAGGAGAATTGATGGACATGTATGGGATGGGAGGACAGGAGAGGAGAGAATCGCAGGACACGGATGGGAGGGCAGAGAAGAGGAGAATCGCTGGACATGGAGGGGAGGGGAGGGGAGGGAAGGGAAGAATCGCTGGACATGGAGGGGAGGGGAGGGGAGGGGAGAGAGAAAAAAAAAAGCTTACATGACAGCCTTTCCTAGGGCCCGTTTCATTGTTGAGGAAACAGGCATGGTTCCACCAGTAAATAAATAAATTGCATGCATAAGTGCTAGGCACTATTCTATGACATACATGCCAAAATCACTTTGGACTAGATTACGCCTAAAAAATCAGCGGCGCCCCCCCCCCCCCCCCAAATATGCCTAGATGTATTCTATAAAGTACACGTAAATTTAAGTATACAGTATGAAGCACAACAGCGGAAGGTGACTTAAGAACAACAGACGACGCTTCAGATAAAAACTATTTATTAAGGATGGTGGAGACTTGACACAGCTGTGTTTCGGTCAACTAGGCCAGAATCAGGAGTCTCTCGTATCAAATAAGGTCATCCACTGAAGATATTTTTCGTCGTCTGTGTATTTTAACAAATTGATGCGTCTGGTGCGCCAAAACGAAAGCTAATGCAGACAAAAGAACTTTGAGCGTGAACCCGCAATTTATGATAAGGTTTAGAAGGTTAATCTTGAGTTCTCCACCAGGTTACCTGCAAATCACTTCCCCACTTTATTCTCACATCCTCCCTTCAACCCTGTCACCCTTTCTTCCTTTTCTGAAAGCAAAGGAGGAAAATGCCCATTTTCTCTCTTCCTCCAAACTCACTACCTGTTCCTCTGATCCCATTCTCACCCATCTACTGAGCTCTATCTCACCTACCATCATCCCTTCTGTCATATCCTGAACCTAAAATGGTCTCCTGCAACTGTCCTTGATGCCTTCAAACATGCTGTGATTACACCACACCTCAAACATTTTTTCACCAGATCTTGCCTACCCATCTGCCTCCTCCCTTTCATATATATCCAAGCTACTTGAATGTTCTGTTCACTACCACTGTCTTGACTTTTGTCCTCTACGTTCTACATAACCCTGATGTCATCCTTGACTCCTCTCTTTCATTGCACATATCCAGCACACTGCTAAAACCTGTCATTTCATTTTCTATAATGTTAGGGCCTGCACCAGCTCCAGTTGATTCAGAATGCAGCAGCAAGACTCATAGAAGGTTGCAAGCGACGTGACCACATCACACCATTTTTGCAAAACCTTCATTGGCTACCAGTACAATACAGGGCTAAATTTAAAATTCTATGTCCGATCTTCAGGGCCCTCAAAGGAAATGGCCCCAAGTATCTGAAGAATAGGATGATCCTCCACACACCGCCAAGGTCACTAAGGTCCTCCCAAGGACTTTCACTAACTACACCCTCTCCAAAATACATTACACGATGTGATACCCGCAAGTGAGCCTTCTCCGGAGTAGCCCCCACACTCTGGAATGCATTGCCTGAAAGGCTCCGCTTAACACAAGACTATCTCTACTTCAGGAAGCAGGTGAAAGCTTGGCTCTTCAACCATGCCATACTTTGTATTGTTACTTGAATATTTTTACTGCTGTAATTGCCTATTGCTCATGTTTGATCTATTCTTACTGTACACCGCCTTGAGTGAATTCCTTCAAACAGGCGGTAAATAAATCCTAATAAATAAATTACCAAAATATTGTTCCTTCATTTCTGAACACACTGCCAAACCCCCTTATTCACACTCTTATCACCTCCTGCTTAGACTACTGCAAACTGTCCCTCACTGATCTCCTACTGAACCATCCCTCTCTCTTTCAATCTATTAAAAATTCTGCTGCATGACTTATCTTCCACCGATGTTGCTTCAATCGCATAAGCCCTCTTCTCAAGTCACTTCATTGGCTCCTGATTGGTTTCCTCTTACAATTCAAATTTCTCTTACTGACCGACAAGTGCATTCATGCTGCAACTCCTTAGTATCTCTCAACTCTTCTCTCTCCCTACTCCAATCTATGGGAAGTCCATTCATGAGGTAAGTTGCTCTTAACTGTGCCTTCTCCTTCAAAACCAACTGCAGACTTTGTTCCATTATGCTATGTCGTATCCCTAGAATAGACTTTAGGAGTCGGTACATCTTGCTCCTTCTCTGGCCTTATTCAAATCCAGGCTGAAAGCCCATGTTTTTGAGGCTGTTTTAAAATCTTGACCATTTCTTCACCTGTTTGATAAATGTTATTTTAATTATTCCCATTATAAATGAAACTCCCTAATCTTTTATTTGTTGTCTTGAATAGGGATTCTAAGATGTGTTGAGCAAGGATTGTTCCTTATTTGTTTGTGTACGATGCTATGTATATCTAGTAGCACTATAGAAATAAGCAGCAGTAGTAGTAAGACCAAACGCCAAGAGATTGATAAACAGTACAGATATATAAGAAATTAATTCACAAATTTATCCAAGCTAAATCGTAGCTTAGGCTTTACTTTGGCTAATTTATTAATTACCCTTTGATTTTTGGGATCTGCTAGATACTTGAAACCTGGATCGGTCATTATCTGAGACAGGCTGATGAGCTCCATGAACCCTAGTCTGGCTTTTCCTATGTCTGCTGGATGTATGGAACAGCCTCCTAGTTGAGGTTGTGGAGACAAAAATGGTAAAAGAATTCAAAAAAGCCTGGGACAAGCACAAGATGTGAGGTTAAGGGGGCTCTGTGTTTTGCATAAGGAACAGGCAGACTAGATAGACCACGTGGTCTTTACCTAATAACATTTTGTCTCTTTGTAGATGTAAAGCAAAATAGTTCCCTACCTGTTCTATCTCTCAGGACGTAGTAGTTAAGGCATATGGAGCCTCAAATTCATGAAAAGATGTTTACAATTTCCTTTATGACTATTTTCCATGAATAACCTCTAAAGTGTGTCTGCTTCCCTGTTCCCTGTTAAATGATTGGCGTTGACTCTCAGTATTGTAAAGGGCCTAGTAATAAAGCTGGCTCCACTCAGAGATTCTCTGCATGACTTTACACTGTATCCTAGTAACCAATTCTAGTAGGCCTCAAACCTGCATAACCATGAAAGAAGGTTGTCAATTCCTCTATGAGAATCCTTCCTCCCCCAAATAAAAAAGTTAAGTACTTTACTCCTATCTGGAGTGTATTTTATTTGCTAAGTGTAAAAACAAAACAAAACAAAAAATTCTCATGGTCGGGACATTGTAAATGCAGATGGCCTGAATTTACACTGAGGAATATACATATTACTAAAGAAGTTTTCCATCTCTTGAACTTCTCAAGTGGGTTTATCTGTGGAAGGGGGAGAAATAACTAACTACCCTCCAGAGACCTTGGCAACAGCAAGGAACGCTCTTTCTAGTGTTAATGTGGACTCTCCATTGCTCCTCATTCTGCTTTACAGCTCCTATAAGAAAAGCTTTAATGATGGTGGAAAAAAGTATTTTGGGTAGATGATGCCGGAGACTGAAGTGAAAAATGGAGTAGGAAGAGTGGGTGACACACATCACATTCCTTATGTGTCACATAGGAAAGGAGGATATATTGTCTTTGTTCCCCGCCTCCCACCAATATCACAGCTGCCAATTTACTCAGTTTCAGAAAGAGATTTTAGGCCAGACTTAAATTTCTGGCAGCCCCATCCTGGTGCATTATAAACCAGCAGCACTGGTGGATAGTAAAAATGGACTACAAATCCCATACTGCATTGGGAATATATATTCAAGACCTGGACTGGTCAAAAAGTCTCCTTCCTAGAACTGACTAACTTGGCATTTCTGCACCATGTGTCTCTTTCACTTTTGGCAAGAGTAGGGAGAAACCTAGAGCAGAACTTCCGAAACTGTTGGTCGTGAACCATACTCATGTTTAGAGTTGTGACCTAGGCAGGCCTTCCAAAAAGATGTCACTGGCCCATGTCTTTGAGGGGGCCACAGCCAAGGATTGATTAATAAATGCTGACCTTTGGGAAAAGGAGGCACTCGGTAAATGGGATGACAGCAAAGAGAGGATGGGATCCCTTAATTTCTCACTAGATATGGGAAGATAACACATTCCCAAAGAATGGAGATAAGAGCTGACAAGTCCTGTCAATGAGTTGATTCCCACTTCAGGCACAGGCAGCTCCTTGTGACTCTGGGCAAGTCACTTAACCCTCCATTGCCCCATGTAAGGTGCACTGAGCCTGCCATGAGTGGGAAAGCGCGGGGTACAAATGTAACAAAACAAAAAATTTTTTTAGCTAGGTTCACTGGCATTCAGGAAATGGCCACCTGATACAGGATTTGGTAAAGGAATCTCTGAGATCTTGTAACCCCCTCCCCCCCATCACTCATTCACAGTCTGAGCAGCTGCACAGCCCTGACTAATTCTTGAACCATCTCTCTCACAAAATAGGAGTCTGTGACATAGTGAGCAGAATACAGGGCAGCGTTGCTAGCCAAGATCAGAAGACAAGAGGCCAAAAGCAGAGTTGATAGCCAATATCAGAAGACAAGAGGCCAACAGCGCTTTCTGACTCCCAGCTGTCTTGCCCAGAGGCTTTGTTGAATGACACTTTAACCCAAGAGGATCAATCCAAAATACTAAACCCAACAACCTCCCCCCCCCCCCCCCCCCCACCCACCAAAAATAAGATCTTACAACCTTGTAGTCTTAGAGGTGGGAAGAAATTTGTTTTGAGGTCAATTTGGCCATATCTGCAGTTTCCTGTCTCCCTCATTGCATAGGGGACATAACTGGTGAAGCACAAAGTTTTGTTTAAATCAGGACCGACACATTAGGTGATGGAACACTGCTTGTACTTCACTGACCATTTTCTCTCTGCAGCCAGCTTTGAATTCTACTGGTATGCTCTGAGCAGATATGGGCTGAAACTGGCAATAGACTCCAGTCCTAAATAATAATTTACTTTGATCCTGCCCTCCGGAAATGATGATGCCACATTTCCCCAAATCTTGTTGTCTTGCGAATTTGTCAGTTTTATGAAGACACAAGCAAAAAAGGCCCGTTTCTGAAAGAAATGAAACGGGCGCTAGCAAGGTTTTCCTCGGAGTGTGTATGTTTGATAAGTGTGTGTGACAGTGACTGTGTGAGAGAAAGAGAGTGAATGTGCGAGTGTGTGTGTGTGACAGAAAGAGAGTGAGAGTGAGAGTGAGACTGGGTGCGAGTGTGTCTGTGAGAGACAGAGTGTGTGTGTGAGATTGAGAGTGTGTGCCAAGGGCGCCCCCCCTCCCAGTTCCAGGGTCCCCCCCTCCCTCCCAGTTCCTGGGTCATCCCCCCTCCCTCCCTCCCTCTGAGTTCCAGGGTCGTCCCTCCTGCCTTCCGAGTTCCAGGGTCATCCCCCCTCCCTCCCAGTTCCAGGGTCGTCCCCCCTCCCTCCCTCCGAGTTCCAGGGTCATCGGCCCCCTCCCTCCCTCCGAGTTCCAGGATCATCCTCCCTCCCTCCGAGTTCCATGGTCGTCCCCTCCCTCCCTCCTAGTTCCAGGGTCATCCCCCCTCCCTCCCTCCCTCCAAGTACCAGGGTCGTCCCCCCTCCCTCCCTCCAAGTTCCAGGGTCATCCCCCTCCCTCCTTCCCTCCGAGTTCCAGGGTCGTCCCTTCCCTCCGTGTTCCTGGGTTGTCCCCTCCCTCCCTCCGAGTTCCAGGGTTGTTCCCTCCCTCCCTTCGAGTTCCAGGGTCCTCCCCCCTCTCTCCCTCCCTCCGAGTTCCAGGGTCGTCCTCTCCCTCCCTCCGATTTCCATGGTCGCCTCCCCTCCCTCCGAGTTCCAGGGTCGTCCCCCCTCCCTCCCTCCGAGTTCCAGGATCGTCCTCCCTCCCTCCGAGTTCCAGGCTTGTTGTCCCCCTCCCTCCCTCCGAGTTCCAGGATCGTCCTCCCTCCCTCCGAGTTCCAGGGTCACCCACCTCCCTCCCTCCGAGTTCCAGGGTCGTCCCCTCCCTCCGAGTTCCAGGATCGTCCCCTACCTCCCTCCCTCCGAGTTCCAGGGTTGTCGTCCCCTCCCTCCCTCTGAGTACCAGGGTCGTCCCCCCTCCCTCCCTCCCTCCAAGTTCCAGGGTCGTCCCTACCTCCCTCCCTCTGTCCGAGTTCCAGGGTTGTCCCTTCCCTCCGAGTTCCTGGGTCGGCCTCCCTCCCTCCGAGTTCCAGGGTCACCCCCCTACCTCCCTCCCTCCCTCCGAGTTCCAGGGTCGTCGTCCCCCTCCCTCCCTCCCTCTGGGTACCAGGGTCGCCCCCCCCTCCCTCCCTCCCTCCAAGTTCCAGGGTAGTCCCTACCTCCCTCCCTCCGTCCGAGTTCCAGGGTCGTCCCTTCCCTCCGAGTTCCTGGGTCGTCCCCTCCCTCCCTCCGAGTTCCAGGATCGTTCCCTCCCTCCCTTCGAGTTCCAGGGTCGTCCCCCCTCCCTCCCTCCCTCCGAGTTCCAGGGTTGTCCTCTCCCTCCCTCCGAGTTCCAGGGTAATTCCCTCCCTCTCTC
The DNA here is from genome assembly GCF_901765095.1 of Microcaecilia unicolor. Classification (NCBI taxonomy): domain Eukaryota; kingdom Metazoa; phylum Chordata; class Amphibia; order Gymnophiona; family Siphonopidae; genus Microcaecilia; species Microcaecilia unicolor. The sequence continues at coordinate 13,821 of NW_021963350.1, forward strand.
CCTTCGAGTTCCAGGGTCGTCCCCTACCTCCCTCCCTCCCTCCTTCCGAGTTCCAGGTTCCCCCCACCTCCCTCCCTCCCTCCGAGTTCCAGGTTCCCTCCCTCCCTCCCTCCGAGTTTCAGAGTCCCTCCCTCCCAGTTCCAGGGTCCCCCCTCCCTCCCTTCCTCCCTTCCAGTTCCAGGCCCCCTCCCTACGAAGTTTAAAAGTCATCTTGACTTACCTCGTTGGGGTTACGGCAGCCGCCAGCAGCGGTAAAAGGCGTGCAGGCTTGGCCCTTCTCACTCTCTCAGCTGTGGTCCCGTCCTCATTTCCTGTTTCCGCAAGGGCGGGACCACAGCTGAGAGAGAGAAAAGGGCCGAGGCTGCACACGTTTTACCGCTGCTGCTGGCCGCCGTAACCCTGACTTGGTAAGTGAAGATGACTTTTAAACATCGGCGGGAGGGGGCCTGGAACTGGAAGGGAGGGAGGGAGGAAGGGAGGGACAATGACACCCTCATGTTTGTGACATTGCGTTGCTTTGCCTGGCAACTATGCTGTGTCCCCTTCCCTCTCAGTGTTCAGCCCTCGACGTGATAACATTATGACGCGAGGGCGGGATAGTGAGACAGATGGTTACAGGCAGCATGAACCCCACGAACTGCACGGACACTATGAACCCTTCAGTGCCACGGGAGTCAGCTTCAGAACGCTGGAGTTGGAAATTATTATATAGGATAGGATAAGCCACATGGCATATTTGCATTCCCATGAACGGTAAACAAAGCATCTGGGCTCCAGCAACCATGTTTACATTTAATTAAATATAATTATTTTGTACATTTGGCTACATAGGTACAGTTTAAAAAAAAAAAAAGGGACCAGCATCTAAGTGTCTAAGAGCTGTTCCTTTTTACCCACAGTCAGGGAAACTGCTGACTTTACCCTGACACCCATAAAAAGTGAGTATAGATTTTTAAAATCCAATGTATATGTCATATGTTCCTTAACAGGCATGGCTGTTGGTCCATAGGAATATTAATTTACAACAAGATGCAAAGACAGTCAAGGTCATGGGAAAGGGCCAAGGTCATGAGCAGCACAGTATGAACTGCGACTTTACTGAAAAACCCTCCTGTGGTGGCTTCCAAAATCTGTACAGTCCCTCCTTCTCCTGGACTATTACAGCCCTCCCTTTGTGTGTGGACTGCGCCTAAATCTGGGTCCCTTCCAGGGATTGCAGGAGACCTATCCACTCCCTCCTACCAACTCTCTACAACATAAACCATAACAGCTAAAGAATCCTGCTAAGTGCTAAGTCCTAAGTCCAATGTTGACAGGGTAAGGGGAAATGGGACTTGATATACCACCTTTCTGAGGTTTTTGCAACTACATTCACAGTGGTTTACATATATTCAGGTGCTTATTTTGTACCAGGGGCAATGGAGGGTTAAGTGACTTGCCCAGAGTCACAGGGAGCTGCAGTGGGAATCAAACTCAGTTCCCCAGGATCAAAGTCCACTGCACTAACCACTAGGCTACTCCTCCACTCCTTCTGTAAATACCTGGTGGTGTTTGGAAGAGACATTGTGGCTAGGAAGCAGCCGACAGGGCCTCAGTGGATCACGGGAAGAACATTTAGTGCATCTCCAAAGATGCCAAATGATCTAGTTCCAGGCTGGAGATTTTGGGAGAGTCCTGGATTTCCGACCACCCCATCCTGGTGCACTATGAGACTTGCAGCACTGATTTCAATGGGCACGATCAGGTATTACAAATCCCACACTGCTTTGGGATAGAAGTTCAAAACCCGGACTGGTCAAAAATCTCCAGCCTAGAACCGGGTAATAGTCGGTCCAAACGGGGCTGCTGCAGGGGTATTAGGTGCACTAGATGAGGGGTTCTCAACCCACTCCTTGGGACACACCAAGCCAGTCTGAATATGCATAAGACAGATTTGCATACAACGGAGGCAGTGCGTGCAATTTATTTCATGCATATTTATTGTGGATAGTCTGAATTCCTGGCTGGCTTGGTGTGCCCTGAGGACTGGGTTGAGAACCCCTGATCTAGAAAATATTTCGGCCTTGCGTTTCTGTCCCCCTCAATTAACTGTGGTACTCCTAGCAACCCCCCAGACTTTGCTAATCGAACGCAGAAATCATGATCATCTCAACACCTTCGCTCCAGAACAATCCTACAACACAGATGTCAAGTCTCACTCATTAGAAGTATGTCACCCTCATTTGAAAGCTTTCTCACTCTCACACTCTTTGAGCCCTATTTCTACTCATCAGAGCTTCAGTACTAGTGCACTGGTCTTTATCACTGATTTCACAAGAGGGAAGCCTTAGAGAAGTAAACCAAATAGTCCAACCAGTAAGAAGAGATCTGAGCACATCTTCCTGCCTACTGCTTCCTCTTGCCCTGTCCCTTTTTCCTTTACTGCAAGTACATCTGTAGTAACAACTGGATGGAAGACAATTTTCAGCTCAAAAAATGTACCCAAATTGCTCCCCACTTTGGCTATATTCTTTCAGAGGCTCCAAAGAAAAGCCAAAATCATTTCATGCTGCCTTGATTCATTTAATAAGCAATATGTGGAACTGGTTCACGTAGGGTTAATTTCTTAAACTGAAAAATAGTTTTAAAAAATCTGGCTATGTTATATGAGACTAACTTCTACACTTAAATCATTCTAGAATTATATCCTGGATGTACCATCGGAAAAATCTCACTCTTTGGCCAACATTAAACTTTGTCCTGTAAATATATATGTAATAAGAGCAATTTCCAAAAGCCATGTAGTGTGGCAAATGGGCTATCTGAAAGCTGCTCATTCATCCTGCTGATGAAGGAAGACACTGATAGTTCTTTGAATTTTTGTGGCTCTCAGGATCTGTTGTTTGGTTTTGACATAAGTAGCTCTTTGCAGCCCCCAGATGTTTGTCCTAGGCTACCACATAGAATGCAAAATGGTTGAGCCAGCCCTGGGTCCAAAAATGGCCAATTAGGCACATGATGTAGGGATGCAAAACTGTGTCTACACACACAAACCAACAAGGCTGTGTCATTTTCCCACAAAAATACACATAGATTCTTGCACGTGGATTCATTCTTGCATATAGTTTCATGAGTTCACACGCTGTCCCCACCCAAACTGCCGTTTGTTGTTAAACTTTGCTTTCCAATTTTTAAAAAGGTAACTTTTACTTTCCAAAGCAAGCAGAGTTAAAGATTAACCTGCTGGATTGTGTTCAGCCCCTTCCAGCAGTCACAGTAGGCCTAGCCAGAGCGAGGGGGGAGAGGAGGCCATTAGATCACCAGGGAGTTCATAATGGGGAGAGGATGGGAGAATGTTTTTCAAGGCACAGGCTAGGGCAGTGGTTCCCAAACCTGGTGCTGGAGGCACCCCAGCCAGTCAGGTTTTCAGGATATCTACAATAAATATTCATGAGAGAGATTTGCACCTGGTCCTGGAGGCACCCCAGCCAGTCAGGTCTTCAGGACAGTCACAATAAATATTCATGCAAATTTCTCTCATGAATATTCATTGTGGATATCCTGAAAACCTGACTGGCTGGGGTGCCTCCAGGACCAGGTTTGGGAACTACTGGGCTAGGGGGGATGTTGCTGCGGTACATTTTTGAATTTTGTTTCTAAATGTCAATTTTTCCTGTCAAGTGCTTGAGCCAGTCGCAACTCAGGCACAGACAGGAAAGTTGACATTTAGTGCTGAGCTGCAGATTACTGCTGCAATTTTAGCGCGGCAGTAATTTGCATGCTCATTAGTTTGAGCGTGCCGAGGCAATTTTTTTGCACTAAGTTTGCAGTAGACCAAAGACTCTACCGCGAGCCTTTGAACATTAGCCCCCTGAGTGTCAGCCACTACCTACACCAGGTGGTGCAATTCCCACAGCTGCACTCAGAAAGCTACCACAGTTTACCTGCTTCTTCAAAGCTACTGTATTCTAAAAGGCTTTCTGCGCTTTCAGGGTGGACATCAGCGCACAGCATATTAAAATGCATGCTAAAGGACTGATCAGCTAACCCATAGCATGCAGGGCTGTGCGCTGTCTACCGCAGAAGCTCAAGGCCAGAAACCTATCGCCAGATCTGAGGCTGGCGTAGAGCCCCCATGGTGAGCCCTATCTCCTTCCTCACTCTGGCACTGTCCCATCACCGGAATCACCAACCCATTTCCCTCCCACATACTCCACACCCCCGCGATATTAAAAAACAAATTCTCTGTTACATTTCTATCCCCCCCCAGAGAAGACTGGCCTCTTCCTCCCTCCCTCATAACAAAAACCCAACCAGAATTAAAAAAAAAAAAAAAAAGGAGTCATCCATGATGTCTATTGGCACCGCCCAACCCCCTTTCCAAGCCCCCCCCCCCCCCCCCCCCAGTATTGTACCTTGAATGAGGCAGGAGCGATGCCCACTCAATCCTGCCTCCAGGCTGTCATTTCCAAAATGGCATCCCCCTTGCCCCACCTGGTGCATCCTGGAGCTGCATCGGACAGGACCAGTTTGTCATATAAGGGAAAAATTCCCTTATATGGCAGACTGGCCCTGCTCAATGTGTCCCAGAATGCACTGGGCAAGGCAGGGTGCTGCCATTTTGAAAATAACGGCACCAGAGGCAGGAGCGAGTGGGCATCACTCCCGCCTCACTAAGGGGTCTGGGACCCTAGGGTGGGGGTATCTCCACTAGACACCAGGACAGCTGGGAGTGGGGGTGAGAAGAAAGGGTGCTAGTAGACATCAGGGAATTTGTTTTTTTAGTTGGGGGGTGGAGAGGGATTATGGGTGGGAGGTGCTCTAGACACCCAGGATTGTTGAAGGGGGTCAGGTCAGGTTGGGGGGTGCCACTAGATGCCAGGGTTGTTTGGGGGGGTCAGAACAGGATGGGACATGAGAAATGCCATGGAATGCTTGTTTTTTTGTCACCATTCCTATCCGTGCTTGAGCCAATCACCACTCAGGCACGGACAGGAAAGGTGACATTTATCAATGAACTGCGCGTTACTGCCACAATTTTAACATGGCAGCAATTTACATTCTCACTGATTATAACATGCCCAGTATTTTAATGTGGTATTTTGCAATAGAGGTGCAGCTCTACCACGAAGCTTGCTGCATCTACCCCTGAGATTGGTCTTGAGTATGTGTATCATTTGCAGCTCTACTTTTGCACTGGTAATGTGCACACATGCACTTCTGCGTGAACCAGATCTGAAATCTCAATACAAGGGAAAAGGACCAGTGATAGAAATGTAACAGAGCCCAAAATAAAGCACCAGCTGTTACTACTTACCTGCATAATTTGCATTTAGGGATCTTATGCTGCTTTCTTTTATAAATTTGCCCTTAACAATACAGACCATGAGACTTAAGTGTGCATGGAGCCACAGTGTTATTCCAACTACTGAGACCCCCATATGCACCCCATTCCTGCCCTGCAGCACCCCTTGCTATTCCAGTTCTGAGGCTCCTCACTATACATACACACACAGATCACTGCTGCCCTACTGCATTCCTCACTATTCCAGTACTGAGCCCACACACACCTTGCTCCTGCTCTGCAGTACCCCCTTGCACCTCATTCTGTCCCTACAGTATCCTTACCACTCCAGTACTGCGACTCTCACTCACAGCTTTGTCAGGCACCTCATTCCTGTCCTATAGCACTCCCTGCCATTGTAGTATTGACACCCTCAACACATCACAACCAATCACACTATTCTGTGAGACCCCCCCCCCACCCACACACACTTCACTTCTGTACTTTGTCACCCTCTGCAATTTAAAAGTTGCTCAAAGAGCTAAACACTCTTAACAATACTATAACAATATTTTGATCTTTTCTCTTCTGTGTGTAGATCACAAAAGGACAGGCAGAATGAAATAATGATAATGCCTATCAACAGCAGCTGGTCAAAAATCTAATTCAGCCCCTGCTCATTAGTGCCCTCTGCAGGATGCCTGCCACTGTGGCCTAGAAAGGCTGAGGCTAATGTGGAAGGACTTCATTCAGTGCAGCCAGAGGACTCAGGGCATTCACCGATTATTCATAACTACAATGCCTGTGCAACCACTTTATAATTCAGCAATCAAATATCACGATCCAATCAAGCTGAGTAAGCTCTGGCATAGAGAGATGAAGTCACTAGGTCAAAAACACAGAGAGTCAGTGGCAGAGCTGAGATTAGACCTCAGGGACCTGTCATGATCTACAGTCCCCTACTTTAATGTCCACATCACTTCAAAGAACAGTGAGCTCATCTGGCTGCAGTGGCATTGATGTGCTTCTAACATTAAAGCAGTCTCTCAGCTGTGAAATGAGCTGGTGAAATGGTTGCCCCATCCTTAATTCACGGTAGCAGTAAACCACAGCAGAAAAAGTGTTTCACGTCTACACTCAATGCACGGAAACAGCTATGATTCTAGTTGCAGAACCTCAAATCCCAGCTAATGCTTGGGATCACACCTCACCACTTAACTAATGCCATCAGATTTCAACTGTCGAACGCAGGGGCTTATCACTGATCTGGTGGTGAACTGGATTAGAAACTAGCTGCATGATAGACAACAGAGGTAAAGGGAGGTGACCCAGGGCAAGCCACAGGGATCACTCCACAGCTTATCCTTGGGGTCAGCAGCATGGAAATTTTGCTTACTCTTTTGGGATCTTGCCAGGTATTTGTGACCTGGATTGGCCACCGTTGGTAACAGGATACTGGGCTAGATGGACCATTGGTCTGGCCCATTATAGCTATCTTATATTCTTATTAGTCCTGGGTTCAGTCCTAATTAGAAGGAAAAGTTTGACATTTTCAGAATGACACTAAGATATACAACAAAGTGATGTAAGAAGGCCTGAGGAGTGGTTGGAATGCTTAGCAGTTAAGTGTCAGTGCAAAGCAAAGACCTAATTCAGACATCAGCATGGCAGTCCAATATTCAGATCGGTGGCCAGATAATTGCTGGGATAAGCCTTTGGCTTTCCTTTCTTTATCAGGGACCTTACTAGGTTAGCGAACTTAGAGATGCCGAGCTACCCAGTTCCAGGCTGGACACTTTTTGGCCAGTCCCTGCTTTGACCTTACATCCAAAAGCAGTGCCTGACCCTGCCCATGGAAATGAGTGCAGTTAAGAGCTGGCCAAAGAATTAAACTGGGTATGAACCTTGGGCTGCCAGCTTGATCCAGATTCTTCCAACAGAGTTGATCCAGTCCCTGCATGCAATGGGGTAAGTGGATCAACCCTGTCAGGCGAATCTGGATCAGTTGATAACCCTAACCCCTTCCTCCCAGTTAAATCCAGCCAAATATCGACACCTATAGGGTCGATATTCAGCTAGCAGAGGTCAGTGTTTCTTTAAATGCTTAATTAGACCTGGGATGTTCAGTACCAGATCCTGTCTGGGTACTGTTACTGAACATCCAGGTCTTTGGCAGTGCCTGGAAGTTATGCAGGTATGGCTAGGGTTACCATATGGCTCCAGAAAAAGGAGGACAGATTGAGCCAGTATGTTTCTGCGTGTGAGTGTAGTGCTCCTGACAGTCACTGACTCCTTCCGTGTGTGAGTACAGTGCTTCTGGGAGTCACTGACTCCATTGTATTCAGTGAATTACTCCAAATCCGGCCTTGACTTCATGTCAGATTTGTGAGTGATAAACACAGAGACTTTACTTAAGCTGGGCTGCTAAACACATCTCAGCTGCCTAGAATTCTGCATCCAGGCTGCATCACAGAATACTTTCCTAGAAAGGACTTTTTCGCCTGCTGCAGCTCTGGGGGTGGGTTGTTTGCCTTTAATGTAATACTAGAAAGAGATCTTTGTGGTTTGTTCACAAGGTTTTGTTCAATATTTCTATCCAGGCAGCTTTTGCTATTCCTCCAAACCAGACAGCTCACAAAGTACCCCTATCCTAAAAAATTGGCAAATTTAATGAATTGTACTGCACATCCTGAGCACTGAGCAAGAAGGACAGGACTATTAAAGTTACACAAAAGCAGCAGATAAAGTCCATCAGACCCTTCTCATCTTGCCGTGCTGTACTGTACATAGGGTCGGTATTAGACATGTGAGGTCCCAGGGCTGAAACCGGGGAGAGGACACCAAGGCTTGGCTGCAGAATATACTTACTTAAGCTTGAGGCAAGCGCAGAGACCCTTGTAGCAAAGAGGCCCAGGCAATTGCCCTGTTTGCCATCTAGTAACACTGGCCCTTACTGTACATCTCAGTTGGTAACATACTAACATAGTAGATGATGGCAGAAAAAGACCTGCACGGTCCATCCAGTCTGCCCAACAAGATAAACTCATAAGTGCCACTTTTTGTGTATACCTTACTTTGATTTGTACCTGTCTTTTTCACGGCACAGACTGTATAAGTCTGCCCAGCACTATCCCCGCCTCCCAACCACCAGCCCCGCCTCCCACCACCGGCTCTGGCACAAACCGTTTAAGTCTGCCCAGCACTATCCTCGCCTCCCAACCACCAGCCCCGCCTCCCACCACCGGCTCTGCCACTCAATCTTGGCTAAGCTCCGCAAGCACCCCCCCCCCCCCCCGACACCAGTACATCTCAGTTGGTCTCTGCCTTTACTTCCATTTCCCCACATCTAGGGATCCTCTCTGCTGATCCCACACTTCCCTGTATTCTGTTGTGATGCTGCCTCCATCATCTCCCCTCAATATTTCCACCAATTTTTCCATGAAGAAATAATTGCAGATGGTGTACATAGGTCTATCTCCTTTCAGCCTTTCCTGTGACCACTTGTTCCTTTCATATCATATCCCCCATCTCTTCTCTGCTGCACAATATACATATTGTGGTCCTCAAAACTTCCTTCATAGTGTTTTTGATACAACCCCCCCCCCCCTTCACTCTCTGTGCCTTCTCTTCGAGGTATGGCTTTCAGAACTAGATGAAATATTCTAGCTGAGAAAGAGCAGTGTGAATTTCTCCTTTTTTTCTGCTGGTTATAAGCACAGTCCCAGATTTCTAATAACAGTTCAGGGGTAGATTTTGCAGGAAGAACTGGGAATTTTGATGCAAAGTTTCTCAAATGATGTGCTACGCTTGTACACTTTTGCGTAATCAGCTTGAGTCAAACTTTGGAGCAGTAGCCTAACGGTTAGCGCAGTGAGGCTGAGAACCAGGAGAACTGGGTTTGGTTCTCACTGTAGCTCCTTGTGACTCTGGGCAAGTCACCTAAACCTCCATTGCTCCAGGTACAAAACTTAGGAGCGGAAGAAGAATCTTTGCATTAGAGCGGGGGTTCTCAACCCAGTCCTTGGACTCACCTAGCCAGTCAGGTTTTCAGGATACCCACAATGAATACGCAGCAGATAAATCTGTTGAAGCATGCAGCCTAGTGCATCCCATCCCGATACAGTGACTGACCACTCTCTGTACTGACTGTGATGATTTAATCCATGAGTTGTTATTGATGATTGACTGATCGTTCTAGTTGTTCATGATATAATTTGTGTTATATGTTTGATGATTATGTGTGTGTGTATTCGTAAACCGCCCTGGGTAAGGGCAGAATATAAATTTTAATAAATGAAAACAATGAAATGAAATTAAACTACCTCCATTGTGTGTAAATCTGTCTCACGCATATTCATTGCGGGTATCCTGAAAACCTGACTGGCTGGGTGTGTCCCCAGCATTACAGCCCCGTGTTGACACTTAGCACAGAGCTTCCTTGCCCAAGAACAATACCAAAGTTTTGCTCCCCAGTGCAAAAATGTGTGCTAACATGGGACAGTGCAACGAACGCCTGCTCTATGGGTGCCAGTGAATGCTGAGCACCCCCAGAATTCAGCAAGCTCTTCCCTGCGTCTAGGGAGAAGTAATTCGTATTGCATCTGGCACCCCTGTAATGGACGCATGCACATACCTTATGAGCAAATTGGTTCCTGGAGTTACACGCACACAAATCTGTGCATGTACTGGAATGCTATTCTGTGCATACAATTTTGCAATACCAAGATTTATGCAAAGAACAGAGTTATAGCCCAGCCCAGATTTATGTGCGTGCAATTCTAGAGGCCAATATAATTTTTATGTGCGTGCATCAGTTCTCAACACAACAGTCCTGCACTTTGCACTTTGTTCCAGCACATCCTCCGCCCCCCCCCCCCTTGGTTCTGTCTTTTATTTACCCATACTCTTTGTAAAAAAAAAAAATGTTGCTCACAGTAAAGAGAAGAAACAGGCAAGAAATCCTCATGAATGCCAACTGCTAACCTTTCACACCTCCTCAGACCTTGCATTCAAGCCCGGAATTAAGCTCAGCTTTTTGGTTTTCTGTGCATTTCTCTGCATCTGTGCTGAATATATAATAGCTTCATTAGCATGGATTTAAATGTGCCATGCGTGGTTTAGTTTGTGTGCAAAACTCGTTAATTCTGAGATAAGAGCTGTGCAAAGCCTACAACACACTTTTGTGCATCAGTAATCCTTCTCAAGACAAAAATATTACCTACTGTACCAGAATATAACTTAACTTAAACTAACAGTGAAACCGGTATGAGCTGACTCTAATTAATTCTGACATTCCTGTATCCAGTTAATGTGTTTGGTTATTTATCTGAAGAAAAGGGAGCTTGGTGCTGGGAAGGGAGGAGAGGAATCTCTGGAAGAAGAATAGGGGGTGAGGCTGAGGGGAGAGAGAGGAGGGGGATAAAGAGGACATAGAGGGGGGAGAAGAAAAGGAAAGGATGGAAGAGGAGAGAGGAGAAAGAGGGGATTTGGGATCTGAAGAGGGATAAACAATCCTCTCACATCTATCTCCTGACACCAATCCCTTCTCCCACTCATCCCCTTCAATCCTCTTACTCATACCGCACAGCCCTACTGACCCCCTCACTCACTACCCACAGCGCTTTTGATCCTTTCCCTCCTGATCATCTCACTAATCCCACAGCACCTCCAATCCACCCACTCACTCTGATTCCCTCACACACTCTCTCCTCACCCACTCTGATCCCTTCACTCACTCTCTCCCCACTCGCTGACTTCCTCACTCATTCTCTCCCCGACCCACTCTGATCCCCTCAATTACTCTCTCCCCACTCTGAGCACCTTACTCATTCTCTCCCCCACTCACTCTGATCCCCTCACTCACTTTCTCCCCCACCATCTCTGATCTCTTCACTCACTCCCCTACTCACTCTGATTCCTACTCACTCTCCCCCCACTCACTCTGATCCCTTCACTCACTCTCTCCCCATGTACTCTGATCCTCTTACTCACACTCTCTCCCCCACTCACTCTGATCCCCTCACTCATTCTCTGCCCCATCCACTCTGATCCCCTCCCTCACTCTCTCCCCCACTCAATCTAACCCCATCACTCAGTCTCTCCCCCATCACTATTATAACCTGCAAGTTGCACTCTTGACCTCCTATCCTACAGAGAAAGGAACTTTTGAGGAAAACGCAAGGGGAGAGAGGGGGAGAGAGATGTTGGACCTGAGGAAGGTAGGGAGGGGCAGAGATGGTGCATCAAGGGGAGGGAGAAAAAATAAGGAGAGATTATGCATCTGGGGGAGGGGGAGAAAGATGTTGGATCTGGGGAGAGGAGAGAGAGATGTGGGACCCAGGGGTGGAAGGGGAGGGATATGGGACCCAGGACCCTCTTATTGCCCTGAGGCCCCATTTAACTGGGTAAGTGACACACACACATACTCACACCACAGTTTAATATTTAAAAGCATGATGCCTTGGAAGGGAGCAGATTAGAGGCCTGAAAATTATATAGGGGGGAGGACGGTGTTGCTCAATACCTTTCCACTTGCCCTGCTGGTCACTGCCTTGTCATGCTATCTTGAAATCATCAAATACAATCACTCCAAGTTTTCTCCTGTTTGATGCACATCAGAACTCACTCTCTGTATTGCTCTGTGCTCTATAAAAATATTGAGCTGAATCCACCTCAGAGGTGATCCCTAATGGCCACCTATCCTTAGAGTGAACTCTACTTTCTGTGGCCTCTCACTTAACTAGTCTCTAGCCCACTTACCTCCTTGGGATCCATCCCCTATACTCCTCAGTTTACTTTAATCCTCTTGTGCAAGGCAGTGTCAAAATCCAAGCATGCCATATCCTGCACCCATTCTGATCTAATTCTTTAGCCACACAGTCAGAGAAATCAAACAGCTTTTTTTGATGGGATCTTTTTCAAGTTTATCCATGCTGCTCTAAGCCTTGTAATCTGGCAATAAGACATTAGATTCTCTTGCAATGTGGTCAGTCTCTCTCTGCTTGTCCCTCATTCCAATCTCCAGCAAATATCAAAAGCACCAAGGAGATGACCATCCCCCAAGAACTTTGCTGGGGTAACCTCATCTGGATGTCTAACTCCACTCTCCCAAAGCACATTATGTACTCCTGGATCAGTTGAGGCACCTTCCAAGAGGAAGGTAGAGAAAACGCTACAAGGTAAGAAGATCACCAAGGCCAATGTGAAGAAGAGTAATATGAACACCAATTTATGGGAGACCCTCCAAATGAAGGAAGAGTCTGCCACAGGTATTTCAGCATTGTGAAACTCCATGACAATAACAGGACATGGGTAAAGGAATGCAGCAGAAACACAGTGCCAAAGACAAATCAATAACCCAATTTTCAAAAGAGTGTCAATCTTGAACCAGTCTATCCGCCATTGTCAGACCCAAAGATAGGATGACCATGGAAGAAGGAGAAATTAGGTCTTACCTGATCATTTTCTTTCCATTAGTCATTCCCACTATTCCAGAACCTGTGGGATAGCTGTGTCCATCAACCAGCAGGTGGAGATAGAAAACTGAAAACTGAGCTGAGACATATCTCTCTTGGCATCCAGTCCAGCTCCTCATTTTTTACGTAGACAAGCAGTAAGGAGAAACTCAGAATAAACACAACAACCTTAAACAACTCGCTAACCTAACACTAACCAAAGAGCAAACATGTGCGGATCTCTCTCATCTCTAGACAACTTGTAGAGAACAAGAGATATGCCGGAAGCACCATGCAGGATGACATTCGTTATTTGACCCGTTATTTTGCACCAACTAAACATCTCAGAAACCTTGGGCAGGCCTCTGGAATAGTGGGAAGGACTAATGGAAAGAAAATGATCAGGTAAGACCTAATTTCTGCTTCCATTATAAAGCTTTCCACTATTCCAACACCTGTGGGATGTTCAAAAGCAATCCTGACTGAAGCCCCAAAACTGGCTTCTGAACGCGCTGCAACATCCACCCTGTAGTGCTTGGCAAAGGTATGCAGCATCGACCATGTCGCTACCTTGCAAATATCCTCCAGAGACTCCACCCAGGATGTATCTGTATGCCTTGTAGAATGAGCCCATAGGGACTGAGGAAGCTGCTTTCCTGCAAGCAGATAAGTTGATGTGATAGTCTCCTTCAGCCATCTAGCAACTGTGGGCTTGGAAGCCATGAAGCCAAGCCTCTGTTTACCAAAACGCACAAACATAAGTACATAAGTAATGCCACACTGGGAAAAGACCAAGGGTCCATCGTGCCCAGCATCCTGTCCACGACAGCAGCCAATCCAGGTCAAGGGCACCTGGCAAGCTTCCCAAACGTACAAACATTCTATACATGTTATTCCTGGAATTGTGGATTTTTCCCAAGTCCATTTAGTAGTGGTTTATGGACTTGTCCTTTAGGAAACCATCTAACCCATTTTTAAACTCTGCCAAGCTAACCGCCTTCACCACGTTCTCCGGCAACGAATTCCAGAGTTTAATTATGCGTTGGGTGAAGAAAACTTTTCTCCTATTTGTTTTAAATTTACTACACTGTAGTTTCATCACATGCCCCCTAGTCCTAGTATTTCTGGAAAGCGTGAACAGATGCTTCACATCCACCTGTTCCACTCCACTCATTATTTTATATACATCTAGCATGTCTCCCCTCAGCCGTCTCTTCTCCAAGCTGAAAAGCCCTAGCCTCCTTAGTCTTTCTTCATAGGGAAGTCGTCCCATCCCCGCTATCATTTTAGTCGCCCTTCTCTGCACCTTTTCCAATTCTACTATATCTTTCTTGAGATGCGGCGACCAGAATTGAACACAATACTCAAGGTGCGGTCACACCATGGAGCGATACAATGGATTTATAACATCCTCACACCTGTTTTCATACCTTTCCCAATAATACACAACACTCTATTCGCCTTCCTAGCCGCAGCAGCACACTGAGCAGAAGGTTTCAGTGTATTATCGACGACGGCACCCAGATCCCTTTCTTGGTGCGTAACTCCTAACATGGAACCTTGCATGACGTAGCTATAATTCGGGTTCTTTTTTCCCACATGCATCACCTTGCACTTGCTCACATTAAACGTCATCTGCCAGTTTCCCAGTCTCGTAAGGTCCTTCTGTAATGTTTCACAATTCTGTCGCGAGTTAACGACAGTCTGTCGATTTGTGAAACTCATTTGTGACTTCCAGTTATCTAATGAAGACTCTACACACATTGATAAGTTTCAAGGAAGAATACTGAGCCTCTTCGTCCTCTCTGTGAAAGGACAGAAGCTCCACAGATTGGTTGAGATGAAATGCTGATACCATTTTCAGAAGAAAGGAAGGAACCGTGCTCAGGGAGACCCCCCCCCCCCCACCTCCAAAATACAAAGAAAGGTATCCCCTGAAGCTCAGAAACCCTATGTGCTGATGCAACAGCCACAAAGAACAGTCTTTAGAGTAAGATCTTTCAAGGAGGCCTTCCAGAGTGGCTAAAAAGGAGGCTTCTGAAGAGCTCAAAGGACTGAATTAAGGTTCCTCTCTGGACACTGCATACGAAAGGGAGGCTGCAAGCAGCCTGCTCCATGCAAGAATCAAATTATATCCGGATGGGCCACGTCTTCTGCAGCTGGCCGCTAAAAGAGGCCAAAGCCGCAGCCTGAACTTTTAGAGAACCCAACGCTAATTCTTTCTGAAGACCAGCCTGGAGAAATGCTAGGATGTGCATCTGAGCAGAGAAGGAAGAAAGTCTGCGCTCAGAGCACCAGCCCTCGAATGTCCTCCACACCCTTGCATACACCATGGATATAGACTGTTTCCAAGCCTGAAGCAAGGTAAATTTGACCAAATCAGAATAGCCTTTATGTCTCAACTGAGCCCTTTCAATGGCCAAGCCGTAAGATCAAAGGGGCATGGATCCTCCATGAGCACCGGACATTGCTTCAGTGGGCTATGTACCTGCAGAAGACAGAGAGGACCCCCATCAAGCAGTTAAATCAGGTCCATGTGCCACAGCCTCCACAGCTAATCCGGGGCTATGAGAATAATTTGACCCTGGTGCAATGTGATCCTTTTCAACACGCAGCGTACCATGGGCCATGGAGGGAAGACATACAGTAGATGTGTCTCTGGCCAGAGTGCAGTAGGACATTGATCCCCATTGAGCCCAGTTCTTTCCAATGGCTGAAGAACTTGGGCACTTTGGCATCCCTTTTAGTCTCCATCAAGTCCAGAAGCAGAGAACCCTATCAATCCACTATCAGCTGAACACCCTGGCTGGATACTTCCCATTCTCCCTGGTCCAAGGAGTGCCTGCTGAGAAAGTCTGCCTCCACATTCAAGGACCCAGCAATATGAGCTGCCAACAACCAGAGATTTTTCTTTGCCCATCTCATAAGGGAGACCACCTCCACAGTCATCGGATGGCTGTGGGTCCCACTTTGCTTGATGATATCAGCCACTGCCGTTGCATTGTTGAAGTAAACTTGGACTGGGGTTGCTGCCAGAAAGGGAGCTAAGTCGTGTAAGGCATTCCAAACTGCCATGAGCTCCAAGCAATTTATCAACCATTAAGACTCCTGTTCTGTCCAGATGCTCTGTGCTAGATGGAACTTGTTATGAGCTCCCTAACCCAACTTGCTGGCATCTGTTGTCACCACCTCCCATTGTATGATCAGAGAGGAAGCTCCAACAGTAAAATTTCTCGCTGACAACCACTACTGCATACTCCGTCTGGCAACCAGTGTTCAAGTAAGATGAAGGTTGTAAGTCTGTGACAACGGAGACTAGTGGCTGAGAAGGGCTTCCTGTAATGGCCACATATGAGCCCTTGCCCATGGCACTACTTCCATTGTTGCCATCACTGACCCTAGAACCTGGACATAGTCCCAGACCCTGGACCTGCCTTGACTGAGGAGAAGACAAATCTGTTGAACCAGCTTTTAACTCCTGTATTCCGTGAGGAAGATCCTTTCCCATGCTGTGTCAGAGCACCCAGATACTCCAGTGTCTACAATGGAGTTAGTCTGCTCTTCTTGAAATTGATCACCCAACCCAATGACTGCAGGAGATGGACAGAGGCTTTTGGATCATCCTCCGGCAACCGGTGTGGCTTAGATTCCCCTAGTCCTTTCACCAAATTACTGAGATCTTCTCAAAATAGTCACGCCCCGAAAGGGCAGTTTAACTAGATGTGACTTTGATGCCGCATCTGCTGCCCAGTGCCGTAACCAGAGCTGCTGACGTGCCATGACAAGCCAAAGACATACTGCGGGCCATAACCCGTAACATGACATAAATAGCATCCGCCAAGTAAGCCAACCCCACTTCCAGCTGGGCATTATGACGACCATCTTGTGTTGCATACTGCTAATGCCACTTCAGACTTGCTTGTGCCACAAATGAGCTGCACACTCAAAAGCTTTTGTTTTAGTGAGTCTTCTAGCTTCTTATCCTATAGGTCTTTTAGGGCAATGCCCCTTTCCACTGGCAAGGTGGTCTTCTTAGTCACTGCCATAACCAGGAAGTCCACCCTGGGAAGCTGCAATTTATCTGTTTCCTAAGGAACTAATGGGTAGAGGCAAGCCATGGCTCTTCCCAGTCTTAGTTCCACATCCAGTGAGACCCGTTCTGCTGTAATCATGTCCTGAATGTCTGGATGCATCGGGAAGGTCTTAGAAGGACCTCTACGCCCCCTCATGATCAACGAAGATGGAACTCCTGACCCCGAAACAGAAGGCTCCTCAATGGAAAGCACCGCCAGTGCCCAAGAAATAAGAGTATAGAGGTCCTCTTTATGAAACAAATTCAGTATTTTCGGATCATCCCCCTCCTCAGGAGGAAGCTCTCTCTCCTTTAATGGCTCCTTCAATGATGGTTCCTCTAAATAGATCAAGGCCACATCAGATAAGGAGGGAGAAGCAGGGATAGACTCATCGGCTCACTCCTGAAGGTCTAAACGAGATCTCTTAGGAACTGGAGGGGCAGCAGGGCAAGAAACCAAAGCACATTGCAGCACCTGTGACTGTCCCTGCTTCAGTAAATAGGCCTGGTATAAGACCAATATAAAACTCCAGAGAAAACAAAGATCCCAATGTAGCTGAATGCTCTATTGGGCCCTGAGGCTGTAAAATGTTGGCTGTGCTCTGCATGTGATCAGCCAGAGGCTGCTCCTCACTGCCAGCCGGTCCCAACAAAATGGCACCCATTCCTGAGCTCTTCTGCATCGAACTGCGCAACGGCCCTACTGGACAGCCTGAAGACCCTGTCATATGCTGTGCCAAATCTGAAGATGTGCTGACATCAACCGATTCCCAGCTTGCACGCACTGCAATGCCCTGACACCGACTGGCGGGTCCCAGAGCAGCAACAGCACTTAACTGCTTCCGTGGGAGTCGTCATTCACCCTGTCACCAGCACAGCACAACGTCAGGCTCCCTCCCCTTCAACAAGAAGAACTTGCAACCATCCAAGCATTTTGAGTCAAACTTTAGTCAAACTTACCTCTGCCGGCCGGCCGTCCCCACAAGCTCAGTCTCCACAAGTCTTACCACAAATGAGAAAAGCTCAGGACTGATACTCTGTCTCACGTTCTCCAGTAAACCTCTTTCCTTCTCCTTTCTTTTCTTTTTTTGTTTGTTGTTGTTGTTATTTGTTATCTTTAATGTTGCTGTGTTGGAAAACGAGAGTTCTACAGGAAACAGGGGAGAGGTGAAGGAATGGAACGAGTAAACTTGCGGGACACCAGAGACGGGGATCTGAAGACTTCCAGATATGACTCTGCAGAATCAAGCCACCCGCGAAGCTCAACTGGGGACCAGTCGACCAACTGGACTAGGAGCAAATTACCCAGAACCAGAGGCTGAAAAGTGTGTCCATCCACCTGCTGGAGACAGAAAATCTGAGCAGCTGGACTGGATGCCAAGAGAGATATGTCTCAGCTCAGTTTTCAGTTCTCTATCTCCACCAGCTGATTGATGGACACAACTATCCCACATGTTCTGGAATTGTGGGAAGCTACATAATGGAACGCAAGCCATTTCAATATGGATGGGGACTCCACAAAGACCACCCACAGCTCTGCCAATGCACATCAATCCTATCCTGCTGCACTCCTACTATATCAGTACTGAGACCTTCCCTCCCCCCCAAACATACAGCCCTGCCAATGCACCTCATTCCTATCCTGCAGCACACCCTGATACTCCAGTACCTAGACACACACACCATCTTTCTTCCTAGGTTTTCTGTCATATGGGTAAGGTATTACATGTATGTGTGTCCTAAGAGTTTTTTCAAGAGAGCAGAGAACAATGGCTTGTGGTCAGTCTGTCTCTCTGCTTGTCCCTGTTCTCCACTCTCCTGAACAGAATAAAGATGTACATTCTTCAAGCCAAACCTTTATTTTTTAGTATTTTACACTCACACCTTTCTTTTTCCGTTATTATAGCTCTGTATCCACTAAGAAAATGTGTCAGTGTCTACTTCATTCTTTCTCTATGGGAGTTGATAGATTATTACAGAGGCTTGTAACCCAAACTGTCAAAGTATTTCCCTACCTGTATGTTTCCCCTTGGTCAGTTTTAACCTTTGCCTTCAGGTTCCAGTACTCTCATCTGTCTTAAACTGTCTTTGATCATGTCACATGCATACCGATGCACCTCATTCTTATGCTGCACCAAGAGTGAAACCCACAATTCACCCACTGGTATATCATGAAAACTGATTCTAAATAAGGCGGGTCAATTTCATAACTGAGTGCCAACTTCTAGCTGCCCCAATGCTGCACAGTGACAGCCGATTCTATAATGGCATTTGGGCACCTGGATTCCATTAAACAATACTAGCGTAAGCTGCTATCATAGAAACACAGAAACCTGATAGCAGACAAAGGTCACATGGTCCCTCCAGTCTGTCCATCCTCCATAACGCTTGTCCCGCGCTTTCTTAAATTCTGACACAGTCCTTGTCTCCATGACCTCCACCGGGAGGCCATTCCACGCATCCACCACCCTTTCCGTGAAAGAGTATTTTCTTACATTCCTCCTAAGCCTACTTCCTCTTAACTTCATCGTAAGCCCCCTTGTACCTTACATTTAAGCGCCCCCAGTTATAGGCTTGGTGTAACTGCAGGTGCCCTAATGTGGCACAGGCATGCCTAAGTTATTGTATTGTATAGGAATGCGTGCGTAAGTGGCAGCCCCGCCCATGCCGCTCCCAAGCTCCGCCCATGTGAACACCCCCTTGCATTACCACGCTATGCCACTTACTCATGCCCTTAGAAAACAGAAGCTTAAGTGTTTCGCTTTCACTTGCATACATACATGCGAAAGTGACAGAATTCTGCACACTTATGCACTCAAGTGTCTCGTAAATGTGACCACCCTGTTAAGGAACTATTCCCACAGTGGCTGGACTTGGAGCCCTGATAGAAGGTCTAGGCTGAGGACTGGCCTTGCAATGATAGCTCAGTTGCAAAACAAACTAAGAAGCCCTGGGTGGCTGTGCAAAAAGGCGCTATAGCCAGATACGGGCCGGTTCAGACTGAGCTGGCAGTCCAAAACATTCTTTAGGCAACTGCTAGGCGCATAGGAGCCAACTTTGCAAAATGATTGGGGGTGCTAAACCCAACAGAACGTACCTCTCCTTGGATACAGTCAAGGAGTTTGCTGAATACTGAGGGGGAGGGGGTTCTTATCTGTCTATTTATCTATGTGTTCCACCTTTGCTTACAGCTTTTATGCTGTCTATTAAGATGTTTTACTGCATATTGTGTTAATAATTGAAGTAACATACTATGCATTGTTTGAACATTTTTACTGTGCTAATTGTCTGCCTGTGAAAATGTATTCTTGCTGTACACAGCCTTGGCTGAATTTTTTTCAAAAAGGCAGTAAATAAATCCAAATCAACAATAGAGCTGGCTCCTATGGTTGGGCATGGAAACTAAACACAGAAACAGACCAAGCTCCTATTGACCTATTGCAAACAAACGTTCAAACCTGTCTTTCATATCTCTGCAATGCCTGTTGTATTGCCCTCCTGCGTCTGCAACACTGCCAATTGCAAAACAAACTTTATCTTGTAACTGAAAATCCGGGAAGTTGAGCCTATCTGTCCCTGACCCCCAGCCTGCAGGAAAGTCTCTCCTGGTGGTTGACAAGGGTCTTCCCGCTGACAGAAGGCATCGGGAACCTGAACTCTGCAGCCCTTCTGATCGAATTGATTTATTTACTGATTTTACCATCATAATATGTTAAGGAAATAAGCTCAGAGTCCGGTACCCACTCGGGATCTGCTTCCCAACATCCAGCTCTTCTCGGTAATTGGGTTACAGTGAGCAAAATGACCACATTCTCTAAAAACTTATATTACACAGGGCCCAGATCAGAGGAGCTTCTGACAGCGGGGTAGGCCGATCAGTCCCTCCCTATAAAGCTGCAGTTCAGTAAATGAAATGTAAAATCCAATCTAGTATAAAATAAATATGTCTCGATGGATTATTCTCTCGGAAAGAATAATACCCACTTTTAGCCTCTGGAGCTTCTGAGTTACCATAAATTCCAACTATCAAACGCATTGTCTTTCCTCAATAAATCAAACCCATTCAACGACCGAAAGATCAAAATATGTGTAACAAACCCAAAAAAGCTGATTGTGGTCAGCTCCTGGAACCCCGCAGCCAGCGCTGGATTTTCATATCACTCTTCCCTCCCCCCCCCCTCCAGAATTTTTTCAGGGGTTCAATAAACGGGCTGCAGAGTCTACAGTCCCCAAATCAGGGGTTCAAAAAGGGGGGAGGGCTGCAGAGTCTACAGCCTCTGTCCTTCAACGAGCAAAATGTAAATGGCCGTATGCAATGCCTGAATACATTCTTGCAGCGGTCGGGCCCGGGCTCTGGCGTTCGCCCACTCAGCGCAGGGAAAGGAGGGAAAGTTTCCCGGCCACAGTCCCAGCTTCGGGGACAAGTCACCAGCAAGCCCGTCTGGAATAAGGGGTCCCCTGGATATGGGATCAGCCCTTGGAACAGATGATCCCATGCCCAGTACCCCTAGGATCGAAGATCAGGCTCACGTCCCAGGACACCGAGACTGGAGCAGACGACAGACAAAACGTTCAGATCTGCTCACCACTGGACCCTGACACGCTTTGCAGCTACGCCCTACTCACTTTCTGTCCGGGAAAAGTTGTAGGAAGTTTGCAAAACTAAATGCCATCGGGGTCTCCCCCCTCCCCGGCCCCGACCCACCTTCTGTGCTGCCGGAGCCCCCGAAAAGGGCAAACAGTCCCAAGAGCCAGAGCAGACGGCGGGGGAAGGCCATGGTCCATTCTGTGGGGGTTGGTCGCCCCTGGCTCAGGCTCCCTTCAAGGGGGGGTTTCACAAGTCCCGATCTGCAGCTTCAGTCTTTTGTAACTTCCTTAAAGCGATGAGGCTGTGCCGAGCCAGGAGAGAGGGGCAGTGCTGCGCGGGCACGGAACTGTCCACTCCCCTGGGAGTGGCAAGGCAGGAAAGGCAAGAAAAGCAAGGCTGCTCTAGTCCGTGCAGTGCCTGAGCTTGTAACGCTACTATAGTGCACAGCATACTCACATCAGGGCAAAGGGCAGGCTGCACACTCCTGGTGGGACAGAAATGAACAGGCTAGTGCCAGAGCCTGTACAAAAAGAAGGGGGTAGACCAGCCTAGTTCCAAAGCAAGTGGTTGCAGGGGCGTAGCCAGACCTCGTCGGGATGGGGGTCCAGAGCCCAAGGTGAGGGGCACAGTTTAGCCTGCCTCCCACAGCCACTGACCCCCCCCCCATCACTTTCGACCACCCCTGCTGCCGCCGACCTTCCCCTGCCACTTTCGAGTTTCGATCCCCCCTCCCGTCCTCGGACTTAGAGGTGCACGGACAGGACATCAACAAGCACCACAGACAGGCGCTGAAGAAGGCTTCGGCTGACGGGGGTTGGGGACCCCCGCCAGCAAAGGTATTTGCTACTGTGGGGTGCATCGGGGGGGGGGGAGCGATGAGGCGGTGAGGGGAAGCAGCGAGGAGGTGAGGGGGAGCAGCGAGGCGGCGGGGGGCGAGGTGGGGTGACAGACTAAAATGTGCTCCCCCCCACCTCGGGCTCTGGCCCCTCCCACCGTGAGGTCTGGCCATGTCCCTGCTTTCCACTAGGCAACATTCCATGTAGAATCTCAAATAGGGAAAAGGAAATAGGACTTGTTATACTGCCTTTCTGTGTTTTTTGCAACTACATTCAAAGTGGTTTACATAGTAAATACAGGTACTTATTAACAGAGGCGTAGCCAGACACCCAACTTTGGGTGGGCCTGGGCCCAAGATGGGTGGGCAGAAGAACCCCACCCCATCCCATAGGTGATTTGGTCTCTCCTCTCGCCTGCATGCCTTATGGTCTCTCAAATATCCCTCCTCTCCTGCACACCTTTTAAATTTCAGATTTTCAGTGAGGAGCAACCAATACACACTATTCACGTAGGCCCCACGTCCTTCCCACTGATGCAGCTTCCTGTTTCCGCATAGGCGGGAATACATCAGAGGGAAGGCTGTGGGGCCAGTGTAAGCAGTATGTATCAGTCGCTGCTTCCTGCAGGCGAAGATCTGCTATTTATAAGGTATGCGGGAGGGACAGTTGTTGGGAGTTTTCAGCTTGGGAATCTCTGCAGGCCACATCATAGGTGTGCTGCTACTGGTGGGCCTGGGCCCACCCAAGCCCATCCTTGGCTACGCCACTGACTTATACCTGGGGCAACCAAGGGTCACAAGGAGCCGCAGTGAGAATCAAACCCAGTTCCCCAGGATCAAAGTCCACTGCACTAACTGCTTGTTGTATGTAGTAAAGCCAGTGTCTGAGTCTGTAACACCATAGTGCACATTCACATCACAGTGAAAGGCAGGCTATTTTGTCTCAGTACCTGAGACTGGGGCACTAAAATGCACTCCCATCACAGGGTGCAGACTCGCATCAGAGCACTGGACAGGCTGCTGTGTGTATGTGCTTTTCTTTGCAACACTAATAATGCATATGCACCATCATTCAGCGCTAGTCAATTGACCCTGCAACACTTTAATTGCAATATCTTCAGTGAAATTTGGGGTGCAAAGGTTTGTGGTAGCTCCTTATTAGGGGCTGTCACTGTGATGGTGTAGGTGGTTAAGGCGGTTAACTTAGTGGACTTCAAAAAAGGGTTGGACGGCTTCCTGGAGGAAAAAGCCATAGAATGTTATTGAATGGACGAGGGAATAATACAGTATTTCTAGGATGGGCGGGACGAATTGCTTGTTCTTTTGGCCGCTGTCGGTGACAGGGTGCTGGGCTCGATGGGCCCTTGGTCTGTCCCAGCATGGCGATGCTTATGTACTTATATCTAATCAGGAAGAAACTCCCCTGGCTGTCGCCCAAGAAGGCCCACTTCGCCTCAAGAGGGTTGGAGCAACTTCTAATTGTGTTGAATGTTGTGGAATCCTTGGAGTGGATGATGTCTGAGTTTCTTACAACGTGTGTGAATGCACTGCTGCTGGTCTCGTCAGGAGGAATTCCTGCGTCACTTTTCCTCTCTTGTTCTGACCTTGCTTTTTCTCTTCTGAAGCTACTGTAGGGAATCTGCATGCCCACTGACTGCCAAAAGGATTCCGATTAACCGCGAAAACTATCTGCTTCTCTGAAGAATTAACTTCAACGTTTCTTCCCTCACTTTTCGGGGCCCTTTTACTAAGCCATGTAAGCACCAAAAAAACCCCCCAAAAAGCCTTTTTTGCAGGTGAGCTGAAAAATGGACCTGCGTGCGTCCAATACACGTGTCTACACCAGCGCAGGCCATTTTTCAGCCAACCTTAGTATAAGGACCCCTAAGTCGTCATACTTAGGGCTTTCTTTTACAAACCCGCACTAGCGATTCCCACGCAGCAAATGAGAGGAAGCCCATAGGAATTGAATGGGTTTCCTCTCATTTGCCGCACCGAGAACTGGTAGCACGGATTTGTAAAAAAGGCCCAGTTATTTTTATTAAACAACACTTAATTATCTTAAACTATGTTGTTACTGACATTTTAGTATTACTACCTAGCAATTTTTGTGCATTAAAAACAGGGGCGTAGCCAGACTTCGACGGGAGGGGGGCCAGAGCCCAAGGTGGGGGGGCATATTTTGGCCCACCTCCCTGCTGATGCCCTCCCACCACGCCGCCGCCACTTCCCCCGCGCCGCTGCCACTCCCCCCCCCCCCCCCCCCCGGCCGCTGCTTCTGCCTCCATGCTGCCACTGGAATAGACTTCCTGAGCTGGTACGTCAAGCTCCATCTCTGGCAGTCTTCAAATCTAAGTTAAAAGCCCACCTTTTTGATGCAGCTTTTAACTCCTAACCCTTATTCACTTGTTCAGAACCCTTATTTTATCATCCTCACTTTAATAGTCCCTTATCTCTTGTTTGTCCTGTTTGTCTGTCCTAATTAGATTGTAAGCTTTGTTGAGCAGGGACTGTCTCTTCATGTTCAAGTGTACAGCGCTGCGTACGTCTAGTAGCGCTTTAGAAATAATAAGTAGTAGTTCTGCTACCGCTGCTCCCTCTCCGTTGCCACCACCGCCGCTGGAAGGTACCTTGGCTAAAGCATTTGTCCTGCGCTCCTCTTACATTGCTTGACACCCTGTCCTGCTTTGAGCGCCGTGCACGCTCGTTTTAAGGAAACTGAGCATGCGCGAGCATGCTCAGTTTCATTAAAACGAGCGTGCACGGTGCTGAAAAACAGGACAGGGTGTCAAGCGATGTAAGACCAGAGTGGGACAAACGTCTTAGCTGGCGCCAGCCAAACTGGGGGCCTCAGAGCCAGCTTGAGGGGGCCCAGCCCCCCCGTGGCCCCCCATAGGTATGCCACTGGTTAAAAATGTTCACGCTAAAACTCAGTAAAATAACGTCATTCAAACAATACAGTTAACAGAGTGTCAGACTTTTGCAGTCACTATGAATGCTCAAAGTGTCCATCCCCCAGCTTTAACACAGGCCTTCGGTCACATTGAGAAGTTCTTAACAGCCTTGTTGATCGGTCCCTTTGGCAGGCCAACTGCAGCACTTCCTTGTGTTCAGTGATTGTTTGCGGCTTTGGGTGAAGCATGTGATAGGTCAGCATTGCTCCCCGGACAAAAGTCTACATAGTAACATAACATAGTAACATAGTAGATGACGGCAGAAAAAGACTTGCACGGTCCATCTAGTCTGCCCAACAAGATAAACTCATATGTGCTACTTCTTGTGTATACCTTACCTTGATTTGTATCTGCCATTTTCAGGACACAGACTGTAGAAGTCTTGCCCAGAACTAGCCCCACCACCCAAACACCAGCCCCGCCTCCCAATCTCGGCTAAGCTTCTGAGGATCCATTCCTTCTAACATTAACAGTAAGCTGATACCCCTTGTTTTTTTCTCCAAATAATGGTAGTTTTGCAGTGCAAGGGTCCTCTTTAGGATTCAGCTCTCAAGAAAAATATAGGTGTCATTGTAGACAATGTTTGAAGTCTACACGTAAATCATTAAAAAACTAAAAAAAATATCAAAGCTGTCTGTGCAGGTGGGGAATACTGTGCAAATTGTGCACTGCAGTTGCAACAGTTCCCCTAGGAGTGACATTTGTATGTTTTTCCCCCCTTGGGATTAAACAAATGATTTTCTTGGAACGTTCCTCTTCTTTCCATCCTTTACTCCTACAGTTATCCAAATGAGCCTCGCGGTGGGAGGGGGCCACAGCCCGAGGTGGGGGGCACATTTTAGTCTGTCACCCCACCTCGCCCCCGCCGCCTCGCTGCTCCCCCTCACCTCCTCGCTGCTTCGCCTCACCGCCTCATCGCACCCCCTCCGCTGCACCCCACAGTAGCAAATACCTTTGCTGGTGGGGGGTCCCCAACCCCCGTCAGCTGAAGCTTTCTTCAGCGCCTGTCTCCAGTGCTTGTTGATGTCCTGTGCGTGCACCTCTAAGTCCGAGGATGGGAGGGGGGATCGAAACTCGAAAGTGGCAGGGGAAGGTCGGCGGCGGCAGGGGTGGTCGAAAGTGATGGGGGGGGGTCAGTGGCTGTGGGAGGCAGGCTTAACTGTGCCCCCTCACCTCAGGCTCTGGACCCCCGTCCCGCCGAGGTCTGGAAAGGTGGGCTTTATACTCTTGCATTGGGTTAACCTTTCATCCTGGCTTTGTAGTCATATGGGTGTGATATCACATGTACTTGTGTCCTACGTGGTTTCTCTTAAAGAGTGGAAGACAGTGGGTTTTGATCAGTCTCTCCCTGCTTCTTCCTCATCTCCAGTCACCTCAGCAAAGTAAAGATGTATATTCTTCACGTCCAACCTTTATTTTTTATTATTTTACACTCACACCTTCCTTTTTCAGCTCATTCCCCCGGATTCGATATAGCGCGTCCAGAGATCCGCGCCAAAATCCAGGCATATTCTATAACAATACGCATAACTTATTTGGCTTAACAAACTAATCAGCATTGATAATAGCTCTTAACAAGCAATCATGAGCACTAATTAGCAATAATTACAATTTATGCGCACAAGTTGCTAAGCATATTCTGTAATGCAGTGCGTCGAACTTCCAATGCGCTTAGGCAAATAAGGGTGTGGTTATGGGTGGGGAAATGAGCATTTTGTGAGTGTTCCAAAATTTACACATGTAGTTATAGAATATGGCCCAGTGCGCCTAAATCAATGTGCAGGGATTTACGACATGTTTTCGTTAGCTTAAATGGATGCATACATGTGTGTGGGTGTATATATCTTCATGTTTATCTATGAATATATGTATATGTTACATAGGTTAATTGTTTCTTTCAAATATGACTTTTATCTTTAATATTTGACTGCTTCTTTACACTGGAGACAGCATGTATTCTTGACTTATGGTGTATCTTTTATAGACTACTCCTTAACGTTTTTTTGCTATAAGATACTCACATTGGAGAGTTGTCATCAACAGGTTGGTTCATATATGTTTTTGAATCATGTTTTTTAATTTCCTTATCTAGCTTAATTTCCTTGTCCATCTTTTTTATCATTTGCATTATTACATAC
The DNA here is from genome assembly GCF_901765095.1 of Microcaecilia unicolor. Classification (NCBI taxonomy): domain Eukaryota; kingdom Metazoa; phylum Chordata; class Amphibia; order Gymnophiona; family Siphonopidae; genus Microcaecilia; species Microcaecilia unicolor. The sequence continues at coordinate 41,125 of NW_021963350.1, forward strand.
AGACTTTTCTGTTAATATTATTTATTTATTTTTAAATTGTTGTAACTTTGCATTGCTATTTAAGTGTTTTATAGTATTATCAATTTATTTACTTATTGTATTTTCATTTGTTTGTATGTTTTTGTTATTTTTTAGACCCTTGAGGCAACACGGTACCGTGTCAAGTCTTTTTCCAATAAATTTTCTTTAAAGTATTCAGGCTGTTTGTCTTATCTCTGGAGTCCACAGTCGTTTTCCCACTACTTTTCTGCTGCTATTGCATCCTGTGGGATCTGTGTTCTCCACTTTGATGGATTTCTACTGCTTGTAGTTTTAGGCACTGGGAAATCAACTAAGTGTATTCTATATACTGCGCCTAAATCTAGGCACCGCTTAGTCGGCATTGTTTTCTGCATGGATATTTTAGGCGCCATATATAGAATCTCCCCCATTATGGCTCTTTATCCACTAAGAATATGCGTCAGTGTCTACTTCATTCTTTCTCTTTGGAAGTTGATAGATTATCACAGAAGCTTGTTGTAACCCAAACTGCCAAAGTCTTTCCCTAAACCAGTGTTTCCCCTTGTTCAGTTTTAACCTTTGCCCTCAGATTCCAGCACTCTCATCTATCTTGAACTGTTGGGTATCTATCTTTGATCATGTCATTCTTTGACAGTGGGGGATCTAGGTGGGAATGAATTTTGCACAATTTATTAACATATGTAGGGTAGAAGCAGCAGTAGCCATCCTTCAACGCCCTATTGACCTGCCCCTTCTGAGGGATCCCAACCTAGCAGGAGAAAAGGGAGGCGGTACACTACAGCATAAGAGAGGGAGATTGTCAAAGAGGAGAGTGTGCTGCCAAAAGAAGGCAGGGTCTGCAATACAAATCCCTGGAGTAGAGGTTTACACATGCACATCTCTTAGAATAGGGTCCTCTCGGGGGCAATTTCTCCGAATTGTTGAGACCATTCAGATCTTTATTTGTCGTCACTTACTATGGGGTCCTTTTACTAAGGTGCGCTGAAAAATGGCCTGCAGTAGTGTAGGCGCGGGTTTTGGGCGTGCGCAGAATCATTTTTCAGCGCACCTGTAAAAAAGGCCTTTTTTAAAAAGTTTTGCTGAAAATGGAAGTGCGGCAAAATGAAAATTGCCGCGCATCCATTTTGGGTCTGAGACCTTACTGCCAGCCATTGACCTAGCGGTAAAGTCTCACTTGGTAACCAGGTGGTAATGACCTATGCACGCCAAATGCCACTTGGCGCACATCTGATAAGCGCAGCAGAAAATAAAAATGATATTTTGGCCATGTGCATCGGACATGGCAAAAATTAAATTAGCACAAGAACCACGGGGTAGCTGCGCAGTAACTCCATTTTGGCGTACATTGAGTGCGTGTAGATGCTTACGCGGCTTAGTAAATGAGCCCCTATGTCACTATGTTATGTTAGTTTTGCGCATACCATGGCAACTCCTTGTACAAATTATCGGCCTATTGCAAATCTGCCATACCTTTCAAAATTCACTGAGAATGTTGCCTCTGTACAACTTCATAATACACACGATAAAGCTAACAGCGGAGTGGGTGTTCAATACTGGAGTTACACAGCTAATGTGAGACTATGTTGTGAATTTAATTTATTATTGAAGCTTGAGTGGATTATTAGTTATTACATCCACATCAAACAGGATTTTGTCAGGACCATTCTACTGAGACCACCTTGATAGGAATCATCACTTATGCTCACCTAGATCAGGACAAATCTATACTTTATTCTCTCTTTTGATTTAACAGCAGCTTTTAATTTCATAGATCATTCCCTTCTTTTAGCCAGATAGAGTGAAATAGGTATCTCTGGAACAGTATTTGAATGGTTTCAATCCTACTTGTCCAATAGGGAATTTTTGCTTAACTGACAAAGTTCCCTGTTTGATACATGTACCTTACCCTGTGCAGTCCCACAGGGATTTATATTGGCGCCAACAATTTTTAATATTTTTCCTTCACCACTTACACTCATACAGTCCTTGGCTATGACCCTATTTACATAATAGATGACGGCACAGAAAGACCTGCACGGTCCATCCAGTCTGCCCAACAAGATAAACTCATATGTGCTACTTTTTGTGTATACCTGACTTTGATTTATTTCTGCCATTTTCAGGGCACAGACCGTAGAAGTCTGCCCAGCACTAGCCCCGCCTTCCAACCACTAGCCCCGCCTCCCACCACCGGCTCTGCCACCCAATCTCCGCTAAGCTTCTGAGGATCCATTCCTTCTGAACAGGATCCCTTTATGTTAATCCCACGCATTTTTTAATTCCGTTACCGTTTTCATCTCCACCACCTCCCGCGGGAGGGCATTCCAAGTATCCATCACTCTCTCCATGAAAAAATACTTCCTGACATTTTTCTTGAGTCTGCTCCCCTTCAATCTCATTTCATGCCCTCTAGTTCTACCGCCTTCCCATCTACGGAAATGGTTCGTTTGCAGATTAATACCTTTCAAATATTTGAACGTCTGTTTCATATCACCCCCCTGTTTCTCCTTTCCTCCAGGGTATACATGTTCAGGTCAGCAAGTCTCTCCTCATACGTCTTGTAACGCAAATCCCATACCATTCTCGTAGCTTTTCTTTGCACCGCTTCAATTCTTTTTACATCCTTAGCAAGATACGGCCTCCAAAACTGAACACAAAACTCCAGGTGGGGCCTCACCAACGACTTATACAGGGGTATTAAAACCTCTTTTCTTCTGCTGGTCACACCTCTCTCTATACAGCCTAGCAACCTTCTAGCTACAGCCACCGCCTTGTCACACTGTTTTGTCGCCTTCAGATCCTCAGATACTATCACCCCAAGATCCCTCTCCCCATCCGTACATATCAGACTCTCACCGCCTAGCACGTACGTCTCCCGTGGATTTCTACTCCCTAAGTGCATCACTTTGCATTTCTTCGCATTGAATTTTAATTGCCAAACCTTAGACTATTCTTCTAGGTTCCGCAGATCCTTTTTCACGTTTTCCACTTCCTCCCGGGTGTCCACTCTGTTACAAATCTTACTATCGTCCGCAAAAAGGCAAACTTTACCTTCTAACCCTTCGGCAATGCCACTCACAAATATATTGAACAGAATCGGCCCTAGCACCAATCCCTGAGGTACTCCACTACTCACCTTTCCCTCATCCAAGCAAATTCCATTTACCACCACCCTCTGGCGTCTGACCGTCAACCAGTTCCTAATCCAGTTCACCACATCGGGTCCTATCTTTAGTCTGTCAAGTTTATTTATTTATTTATTTGTATATGCTGATGATATAACTTGTATAGATCCCTTGAACACATGACATAGGCTTTCTTAACTTGAAGCTAAACACTATTACGAAATTGGTTCTCCTCTCAACTAAGGGGCCCTTTTACTAAGACGCATAGGCGACTATGTGCGCTCAACGCGCATCAATTAGGAGTTTCTGCCCAGCTACCGCATGGCCCTTGCGGTAATTTCAGTTTGGCGTGCAGCAGAAACCGGGCGATAATCGTCATTCTACGCGCAGAAATGATTACCACATGGTTAACGCATGAGACCTTACTGCACGTCCATTTTTGGCAAAAATAAAAAAAGACCTTTTTTACAGGCGCACTGAAAAATGGATCTGCGCATGCCCAAAACACACGCCTACATTAGGCAGCCCATTTTTTCGCACACCTTAGTAAAAGTGCCCCTAAATCTAAAGCCCTAATAATCCCAGAGAAGGGCATAACAGAACCCATTATCCCAATTAAAATCTTAAAAAGTAATATACCAATTGTTTCAACATTAAAGATCTTAGGTTTTACAATGGAAAATGCTCTACTTCTTGTACACCAATGTCTTCAGAATGTCCAGAATACTGCAATTAAACTTATTTGCAGGACTAGAAAATATGATCACCGGCTACCATCTTCCCATCATGCTACATATAAAATTTTACGACTGACCCATAAAGTTACTCACTTTTCTTATCGGTTTACAGTTTACTCATATACGCTGCTTCCCCATCACAGCGACCAAAGTGGTTTACAATAAAAACAAATAACACATAAAAAGAACTCCATTCAAAATAGTAAAGCTCAATCATTCTATCACGTCTTTTAATACCCTATTGCTCAGGCAGATCATTAAGATTTAGCCAACATCAACCACTTGTAGCTCCTTCTTGTAGACAGATAAGATATGACCACATTCATTGTAAAATCTTTAGTGTGTTTGCTTCCAAGTTATGGAATACCCTGCCAATTTAGTTGAGATCGGAAGCTAGCTTTAAAAAAAAAATCCACGCTGGACTAAAAACATGTTTATTCAGAGATGCCTTTTCAATGTAAGATGATTTTTTTTTTGTCCTTCATCGATATAGTAGACAGGGGAGGGGGAGGGGGCTGGAGGTGAGCCTGGAAATCCCATCAGCATAATACAGTTTTATATTTTTCTTTCTTCCTTTCCTATCATTAATGCAGTTAAATTTTCTCTTTTTTTCCCCTTCTTTCTTTTATAATATAGTTGTAAACCACTCAGAAGCCACTCGGTGGGTGGTATAGTAAACATGTAATAAACGTGGGCACTTGTAACATGTGATAGACCCTTTTATGCTTTTAATAAAGTGCTTCTCAACCCGGTTCCTGAGGTACACCTAGTGCCACAAGTTTTCAGGATATCCACAATGAATATGCATGAGATAGATTTGCATGCACTGCCTCCTCAAGAACTGGTTTGAGAAGCCCTATATACATGCACGGAGCTGAAGAAGGTCTGAGAGGAACTGAAAGACAGTGTGGTATCATCCTGCCAAACAGAATTATAAGAAAACCAAGAAGGTGATTTGGTAGAAGTAATTTCTTCAGAAAGCTAAGGAATGCTTACAAATGTACATTTTCAGGACCCTCAAATGTCTTTACCTTTGGGCAATAAGGGCTCTCTGTATGTGGCAAGGTTTCATGTCTGTGAGGGGAGTGGAAAACCTGTGGTGAACGATCAGTTTCAATCAGTCACCAAAGTCTGAATGATTAGTTTTCAGAGCTAACTCATAGTAACAGGAAGAGAGGAATGTTTTCCATGCACTTACTCTCGTTAACAACGCAAATATATACAGATTCCTTTCTATAGCTGTCTATCTTTACTAAGGATTTTCCCTCAACCTGTGTCTATGAGAAGACAGTTTAGTAAATCAAAACCATAGATACACATTTGTGGTTTATGTGAAATATATATAAATTTGATCACTTTTAAATAATAAAGCACCTCGAATATTGTGTTCAATTCTGGTTGCCGCATTTCAAAAAATATATAGTGGAATTAGAAAAAGTGTAGAGAAGGGCGACGAAAATGATAAAGGGGATGGGGTGACTTCCCTATGAGGAAAGGCTAAAGGGGCTAGGGCTCTTCAGCTTGGAGAAAAGGCGGCTGAGGGGAGATATGATAGAGGTCTATAAAATAATGAGTGAACGGGTAGATGTGAAGCGTCTGTTTCCGCTTTCCAAAAATACTAGGACTAGGGGGCAGGCGATGAAGCTACAATGTAGTAAATTTAACACGAATCGGAGAAAAGTTTTCTTCACTCAACGTGTAATTAAACTCTGGAATTTGTTGCCAGAGAATGTGGTAAAGGCAGTTAGCTTAGCGGAGTTTAAAAAAGGTCTGGATGGCTTCCTAAAGAAAAAGTCCATACACCATTATTAAATGGACTTGGGGAAAATCCACTCTTTCTGGGATAAGCAGTATAGAATGTTTTGTACTTTTTTGGGATCTTGCCAGGTATTTGTGACCTGGATTGGCCACTGTTAGAAACAGGATGCTGGGCTTGATGGACCTTTGGTCTTTCCCAGTATGGCAATACTTATGTAAAACAAAGTAGAATGTGTTGCATTAAACACCTGCATCCCCCTTGTGTTACAACTTGTGTAGAGCAGTATTTCTCAAGTCTGTCCTGGAGTACCCACGTGCCAGCAGGTTTTCAGCATATCCACAATAAATATGCATGAACTTGATTTGTTGTCAGCTCAATCGTAGCCAAGACAATTTCACCTCCGACCTCAGTAGTGCGGCTCGCCAATATGTATCCTTCTTCATTGGCAAGACTTATGCCCCCAAATTGTCATTGGTCATTATGGTAATTACTTTTTATCTTTAACTATTCATATACTTTTTAATATATAGCAAACTTTAGCCAATATAAATTATTCTTTCAGTTTTTAGAAAAAAAATACTCATCTTTTAGATGTAAAATTTTGCCCAGGGAATGTCTTCCGACATAGCCTATGTTTTGCTATATCCAAATAGCTATCTCAAGGAAATTCCCTGCAACCAAAGAGACACAATTACTAACGTGAACTCAATGGAAGAATATACAAAATATATTCAATATATTAATATGATCAGACACTATCTAAAATCAATGGGCATCAAGAAGCCTCCATTCTTTGGCTTAAAGATCACTGTGGCATCTATCTAGCGTTATTTTATATCTCATGTAATATCTGATCCTATTAGTATATTGAATGTATTTTGTACATTCTTCCATTGAGTTCACTATTTATTATTATTATTTATTTATTATAACACTTACATTCCGCATTATCCATCGTTCATTTGCTTGGGAAGCTGGAAAGAAATGTATGACATTACATGGCTCCACTACGTGTCCTTCTAGGAATGATATCTATATGGAGGGTCAGTGGTGTGCTGGTGCCGGCTCGCACCGGCTTGCAAGAGCCAGTTGTTAAATTTTTTAAGCTGTTGCGAGCCGGTTGTTCTGGCAGGCAAGCTGGCTCCCAGGGGCAGCGCAACCCAGCGGTAAGTGAGGTAAGCATGGCAGGAGGGCGCCACAAGCCATGCTTACCTCACCTCCCGCCGCTCTGGGGGGTTTAAATCGTTGATTTACCTCCATTGCAGCAGCCGCAGTGAAAGCCCATCTCTAGTCTTCCCTTCATTCCCGTCAGTGTCCCGCCTTCTTCTGACATCATTTCCTCTTTCCGCGAGGGCAGGACACTGACAGGAAACGAAGGGAAGGCTAGAGACGGGCTTTCACTGCGGCTGCTGCGACGGAGGTAAATCAATGATTTAAACCCCCCCAGGACTGCAGGAGCAAAAAGAGGGATGTTGGGGGGAGAAGAGGGCGGGTAGGTGGACATTGGAGCGGGAGGGCAGGGGAGAGAGGAGCATAGAAGCCATCGATGGATATGGATGGGAAGGCAGGGCCCAGGGAGAGAGGAGAAATTGCTGGACATGGAGGGGAGGGCAGGGAAGGGGAGAGAGGACAGCTGCTGGATATGGATGGATGGAGGGGCAGGGGAGAGAAGAGAATCGCTGGGTATGGATGGCTGGAGGGGGGCAGGGGAGAGGACAGTAGCTGGACATGGGTGGATGGAGGGGAGGGCAGGGGAGAGGAAAGTTGCTGGACATAGGTGGATGGAAGGGAGGGGAGAGGAAAGTTGCTGGACATAGGTGGATGGAAGGGAGGAGAGAGGAGAGTTGCTGGACATGGGTGGATGGAGGGGAGGGCAGGGGAGAGAGGAGGGTTGCTGGACATGAATGGATGGAGGGGAGGGCAGGGGAGAGAGGAGAGTTTCAGGACATGGATGGAGGGAAGGGCTGGAGAAATTCTGGACATGGATGGAGGGGAGGGAAGACAGGAAGGAGATGCACATGGATTTAGGGGAAGGGAGAGAGAACAAATGCTGGACATGGAGGGAAGAGAGAGGAAGGAGATGAGATGAGGGAAGAGAGGAGAAAAACTGCACATGGATGGAGAAAATAGGAAGAAGTTGGATCCACTGGAAAGTAAAGTCTGCGGAGGGCCAGAAATGAAGAAGAAAGGAGGAAAGAAAATAAATAAATGGAAAGGAAGCCCTGGAAACGGAGTAAAGGGAACAGATAGAGAGCAGCAGAATCAGATACTGGGCCAGCATGATGAGAAAACCAAAGTCATCAGACAACAAAGGTAGAAAAAATTATTTTCACTTGACAGTGTTTGTTTGAAATCACGGTTGCCATCTTGTTGCTGTCAGAGAGGTCAGCTCCTTTCCTCCTGATGCAGCAGTAGCTGCAAAACAAATGGCCCTTGTCGAGGTGTAAAAGGATGTGTGGTACATCTCTGCACTATGCCTTTTGGATTACAAACGTTGATTGAAGGATTTGTTATTTGAAGATGCTTTTTCAACTGTGAATTGTGGACTGCTGATTTTTCAGTTAAGTGATGATTTTTTGAGAGGTGTACACATTTCTGATATTTTTGGCAATTTGGAACTGAATGCTCTGTGCATTCTAGTACTGTTTGCTGTTTTGTTCTTCTGCCTGTTTTTTTGTTTTTGATGGGAATTTTTTTCTCGGTGCTTTTGGAGAGTTTTTCTTTCCATTCTTTTTTTTCAGGTAGTTGGTGCCCCATGATAGTGCAAGGGACTCCATTGTGAGTTTGTCTGCTAATTGTGGGGTCCTTTTACTAAGCCATGGTAAAAAGTGGGCTGCGGTAGTGTGGGCATGTGCTTTTGGTGCGCACTGGGCCATTTCTTACCATAGCTGGGAAAAAAAGAATTTTTTAATGGGGCAGTAAATGGCCGTGCACTAAAATTGAAAGTAGCGTAAGGCTATTTACTGCCTGAGCTCTTACCACCATCCATTTTCCTAGCGGTAAGGGCTCACGCACTACTCATGTGGTAATCAGGCAGCACACTCCAATGTGGTTGTCCTGCTGAATACCGCTGGGAACGTCCCCGGGGAAACAGCACACGCCAACGTCGAAACTACCACAGGGCACCTGCACTACCACTACCCCTCTGGTAATGCCGATTTGGCACGCACTACCCACGCGTGAGCCCTACCGTTGGCTAAGTAAAAGGGCCCCAGTATGCAGCAACCGATAATTTTGAGGCCACATTTATGTATAAAATTATTTATAGACCACCAAATGCATTGCACATACAGACTGTTTGTTTAATTTGTAGGGACATGGTAGACCTTCAGCTCAACCAAGACTAAAAGGTCCCACCCTTCCTTTCCATCTTAGCTTCCACTACCACTGATGAAAAGCGTGAGAGGAGGAGGCCTTAGGATATGAGATGGAGAAAGGTGCTGGTAGTGTGCATTAGGCAGGACTAGGCAGTTGCCTAAGCAAGGTGCATCTTCTAGGGGCACCAGGTCCAAAGAAGCACACCTGCAGACAAAGTAAAACACAGATCCTGACAACCACACAAACTCAAAGAAACAACAGGAGGTACTTTTGCCAGCAGAGAGGGTGGGCAGTTTTCAAACAGCCTATTCACCCAGATTATTCTGGGAGGGGTGGTAATGGAGTGATCATGATTGTTGGGGAAGGGGTGGACAATGGGTGCAAAAGTTAATTTAGGGGTGAGATATAATACTGAAGGGTTGCTTAAATCAACTAATACCAATGCACTAGCCTTGTCTTTTGGAGGACCACACTCGGCATTGGGGGTTGCCAATTACAAGGTTGATCTAGTCCTGGGTTTACCCCATTGCACACAGGGAATCGTGTTGTCCCTAAGAAAAGCAAGACTACAAATCCCTGCATTCAAGGGGATAACCAGCAACCATCTTAGCATCATTCTGGGAAGGGTTATATTCAAAAGTATTTGTCAGTGCTCCAGAGCTTACTTTGTTATTTTTTTTGCAATGCTGTATTGTGGATTTCAGTACTGCGCTACTCCCCCCCAACCCCCAACAGAGAGAATGCAAAACCTAGGAGGGAGGTTTGATATAACCTCACAACATTGTTATTGTTTTCAATAGCGATAGCAATTGTTTTGATCCGACCAATATGGCCACCATATTGCTTCAGTCCGGATAATGAGCGAGATAGGCTCATGCCGTCTCCTGTCATTAACCTTCTTGGGCGTGACATTGTTAGTGACGAAAATAGGGGAAAGGTGTGAGTGTGACACTGGAAGTGCCGGAACTCGACGGCGCGGCTGTGGGAGGTGGACGGAGAGCTGTGGATGTGACACCCGAAGTTCAGACCTCCTTCTGTTGGCGATGTGAACCAAGGAGGATAGTTTATTTTTGTATATTTGTTTGTAATAAATTTTGTTGAATTTTGCAGCAAAGTGTAACAAAACATTGAGCTCGGGTGTCTTGTCCCCTCTCGTTTCCGGTCGGTGCTCTGCTCATTCCTGTCCCCGGTTCCGGATGGTGTTGCTGCTGCTGTTGCTTATGGGGGAGGCGGCTGCCTCCCAGGGGGATCGGGAGCCCGTGTACCGGGGCTGCCTTACCCGCTGTGAGCAGCACAACTGCACTGGGGCTCGGCTCTGGACCTTCCGAGCCCAGCAGCCCGCATACATGCGCCTGACAGGTGAGAGATGCCTAAGGGCTGGAGGCTAAAGCTGAGAGCATAGGAGGACCACCTTACAGGACGAGAATATGCGAGGGGCACGGAGGTTACCTCGGGAGCCAGGCTGGGACATTTCATACAGAGCTGGGTATGGCTCAGAAGTTCTGTCGGTATCTGGTGGAGGACAAAGAGAAGGGAAATATAGCCAAGAAGTAGTGTGGGTATCTAGAGAGGTGTATGATGAGATCTATTCAGGGAACGAAAAGAAGGGACTTAGAACGATCTATCCCGGGACAAACTTTAGTGGTGCTTAGATGGTAACTCCAGTACTGGTTAAATAAGGCCAAAGCTGCACAGCCTTTTATGGTCTGGGCCCCGATGGGCTGCACTGGGCTTCGATGGCAACACCAGTAGTTGTGGAGTATGTCCAGTGCTGGGCAGACAACTATAGTCTGTACCCTGAAAATGGCAAGGACAGATCAAGATTAAGAATACGTATATTATATTGCATCATATACTGTTGAGTTTATCTTATTGGGCAGACTGAATGGACTGCGAAGGTCTTTATCTGCCGTTGTTTACTGTGTTACCCCCCATTTACCAAGACACACTAGCGGCTGCTGGCACAGTTGGCATTGCCGCATGGCTTAGCAAACGGGTTAGTATGTTACTGTGCAGATGAAGTAGTGCGGGTATTGGTAAGAGATACGAGATCAACTCGGAATAAAAAGAAGAGATATATAGTGATCTATCCCAGTTTACTTGCAATATTTAGGTTACAGTATTGCTTCATGGAGAATTCAAATATGTTCAGGGGCCAATGTCATAAGGGGATTATGCTGTTGGTTGCAAAGTTTTATGTGTGATGCTGCGTCTTATTAGAAAGGACCTTTATATTAAGAATGGTGCTGTCTCTCAGTCCTTTCACATGTACACTGTCGTACCGGGAGTTTGAAGGAATGTGTTGAACTTTCTGCAATACTGTCTAGTTGCTTTTCAGCACAGACACATACCGCATACCTGCAAAAAGCAAAGCGATAACTTTTTTTTATTGGAGTAAATGTATTGTTAGTCCACTACCACCTTATTTTCCTTTTGTTTTGTTTTATTTCTCTGTATTACCGTTAAAGTAGGCTAACACTACAACTTTGCAAGAGTCAGGCTTTCTGGTAACATAGCACAGTTGTGCTGTTTTATTCATCTGAAGTTTGCTTCTGAATAATTCTGTCTTTCCTCGCCAGGTTGGACTTGTAAAGATGATTGCAGCTATGAGTGCATGTGGTACACAGTAGCACTGTATGTCAAAGAAGGTCATAAAGTTCCTCAGTTCCATGGCAAGGTGAGTGACTGTCAAAAAGAATAAAGACACCGGTGGACAAGTTCATAAATGTATAAAATGTTTCTCGAATAACATCCAAACACATGCACTGTATTGTGTATCTCAGGAGGGTCATCTTATTAGCATGGGCAAACTTTTTATGCTATTATTTTTGCTAGAAACATGTTAACATGAAAATTCTACAGCCCATAAGTAGTAAATCTAAGACTTGCTATAGTGGGTCAGGTCAAAGGTCCTTAAAGCCCAGTGTCCTGTTTCTGCAAATCCAGATTACAAGTACCTGGCAGAATCCCAAACACTAGCGAGATTCTGTGCTGCTTACCCCCAGGGATAAGCACTGGCTTTCTCCAGGTCTCCCTTAGACTTCTAGGAATTTGTCCAACCCTTTTTAAAGCACAGCTAAATTAACTGCTTTTCTCACATTATTCAGTAATGAAGTATGGCTTGAGTAAAAGAATATTTTCTCCTATTTGTTTAATGTGCTACTATGTAACCTCATGGTGTGTCCCCTAGAGTTAGCACTTTTTGAAAGAGTAAACAATCAGGTTGTGTTTGCCAAATGCTTTGTGTCCTGTTGAATTTGTTATGCCTATCATTTCAAACAGAAGAAGAAACCTCCGAGATGCAGAGGGTGCTATCCCTTCTTCTCTGCCAAATAGGCAAATGAATCTGCTTACAGCAAATGTGTACCAAGCTGTCTGATCACTGTTCATTGTAGGATCTCCTGCATGAGACATTTGAAATTGCTGTTGAAGGACAGTTTCCTGCTTATCCCTTATTTTAAGCCAGTGAAGGGGTCATGAAAGTTTGAAGGATGACTGTTTATCCTTGGAGTGGAGGAGTAGCCTAGTGGTTTGTGCAGTGGACTTTGATCCTGAGGAACTGGGTTCGATTCCCACTGCAGCTCCTTGTGACTGTGGGCTAGTCACTTAACCCTCCATTGCCCCAGGTACAAATAAGCACCTGTATATATGTAAACTGCTTTGAATGTAGTTGCAAAAACCACAGAAAGGTGGTATATCAAGACTGCATGCTAATCGCGATTAACCTGTAAATCGCAATTGGAAAATGTAATCGCGATTAATGGTTAATTGCCCTCCCTCCCCTGCCCGTTTCCTGTTTTCAGAAGGGGGTGGGACACATCAGAAGGAAAGGCCTGATGCAGGCCGAGGTACTGTTTGATACCAATGATACTGTTTGATACCATACCTCTGCAGGGTGAAGATTTACTGGAGGGAAAAAAAAAGATAAATGGGGGGAGGATAGAGAGCGAGAACCACTGGCGGTTGGGGAGGGAGAGATGCCGGACCGATTGCGTACAGGCGGGGGAGGGCATCGAGAGAGAACCACTGGAAGGGACAGGAATGTGTGAAGGCACGAGGGGGGGGCACATGAGACAGAGCATGGTTGATGACATGGGGGGGGCACATGAGAGAGAGAATGGGCCAAGGCATAAGGGGGCACGAGAGAGATTATGGGTGAAGGCACAAGGGACTAAGAATGGGTGAATGCACAGGGGGCACGAGAGAGAGAAGGGTGAAGGCACAAGAGAGAGAGAGAGAATGGTTGAAGGCACAGGGGGGCACATGAGAGAGAATGGGTGAAGGCACAGGGGGGGTACAAAGAGAATGGGTGAAGGCACAGGGGGGCTGCCTCAGGAGTGAGGAAGTCGGCAGAGTGCCTCCAGTTGCCGATGCTCGCACTCCCTGAGCATGGTCAGTTCACGTGCAAACTGAGCATGCTTGGGCAGTGCAAGTGTTGGTGGCTGGAGGTACTCCGCTGACTTCCTCGCTCCTGAGACAGCACAAGGAGGAAGAGGACTGCTTTGGCAGTGGATTTCTTCAACTGGTGGGACTTCGGCAACCCCACCAGCAAAGATATGATATCTAAGGTGGGGAGGGAGAGGAAATGTTTGCCCCCCCCCCCCCCCAATGGACTGCTGGCTATGTTCTGCCTTTAGTCGCGATTAATCGCATGATTGACATTTTGTATTGTGCAATTAATTACAATTACAATTTTAATTGAAATGCAGTCCTAATTGGGACCAGAGATTAGTGTGTTGAATGTTATATCTCCTAATAACTAACTCTCTCTTTTTCTTTTCTTTCCCTTTAGTGGCCCTTCTCCCGCTTCCTTTTCTTCCAGGAGCCCGCATCTGCTTTTGCCTCGCTTCTTAATGGACTGGCCAACTTCATCATGCTGAATCGGTACCGGACTAGTGTGCCCCCTTCCTCGCCCATGTACCACACCTGTGTTGCTTTTGCCTGTGTAGGTGGCTTCAGAATTCCTGCTGAATGTGATGTGTGCGGGCAGAACCTGATGCTCCCCTGAAGTGGTGGAGGCTAGTGAGATTGCTGCACTTTTTGAGGGCTGATGTGATTTCCTGGTTTGGGCACATCAGATGCCTGTTCGGTGCGTGATCTGCACAGTGGAGATAACCTTCCCTCTCCCCAGTTCAGCTATAATCTGAGAATAGAATGGAGTGAAACCCACTCTGCGGTCTCTGTAATTTTGCTTCTCCTCTCCAAGAAATAACAGGAGGGGAAAGGGCACCACCTTCATTTCCCTTCCATGGTTTGGGACAAGGCAGACAGAAAAGAACAGAGACAACGAGTCGCACATATCATGTGCTCAGGTCTGCAGAATAGGTCATATCCCCAACTTGACTGAGCCTCTCAGCCTTTTCTGCTCTCTTCCCTTCTCGTTCCATGCTATGAAAGACTATGCTGTTAGTGTGAGTTGTCTTACTCATTTCTCTTTCTTCCTCTTGTAGGTTTCTTTAAATGCTTGGGTTTGGTCAACTGTCTTCCACACCAGAGACACAGATGTGACTGAGGTAACGGGGAGGGCTTTCTCCATGCACAAGCAGGATATAATCAGGCACACTGCAGACTGGATCCTCTCTCCCAGAGCCCCAGCGAGACCATGAAATCTCTCTGGACATGCATGAAAGCACCCCTCCCCCTGCTCTTTCATCCACCTGGCAAGGCAGCAATGGATTTTTATTTCTCTCAAAACTTCCTCAGTTAGAATGGACCTGGAGTCCCGCAGTTAGGGGGGGATGGGCCAGGCTGGGACCTGCAGTCCTGCAGCATTAGACTGGACCAATCAGATAGTGGTTAATTTTATGACAGGGTGCCTATAACAAATTTTTAAGAATGTGCCTAAATGATGCCTGTTCTATGAACATAATCATGTATTTTCCCTTTATAAAATGGGCTTCTAGAATAATCCCCAGTAGTGTATAAATGCTCTGAGACAGCAGCAACTTCCTGTGTGTATTCTGGTCAGGGATATGCAACTCCAACGCCCGCAATCGGTACACATGAAAGTGTACATATGCATATATGTTGGCAAACTTTTATAACAGCCATTTTCCTCCTGAAAAAAATATTCTTTATATACAAAAATGCATTATACAGTAAGACCTCCACAGTGGTTTGGGTGGTGGCCCCTCAAATTGATTTAACTGTAGGAAGCCGCAGTATATCATATTTTCTTATTGGAGTGTTGCAGTGTATTGGGATATTCTCTTAGGTGTAATGGAGCCAGTGGAGTAAGGCATCTTCACTGTGTATGTCCCAATAGGTAGGAAAATGATTTCTAGAAATCATATACGAGGGGTGTGTACTTTCCAGGTACCCACAGCATCACTTCCTCATGTCGTGTTGCAGAATTCCCACTAATGTCTCAAATCTTGCTTCCCACAGAAACTGGACTACTTTTGTGCCTCAGCTGTTATCTTGCACTCCATCTACTTGTGTGGTGTGAGGTGAGCCTTCCCCCTATTGCTGAGCATCTTGGATCTTTCAGTGTGCACAGTGAAGCCCTCTTTTTATCCATTAGAGGCTTCCGGACCGTGTTTCAGGCCTGGCTCAATTGTTCCATATTGTTTTCTGCAGGACTCTTGGCTTGAAGCGTCCTGCCTTTGCATTGTTCTTTGCCTCCTTCCTGATCCTGCTCTTTGCCTGCCACGTCTCTTACCTGTCACTGGGTCGCTTCGACTATGGCTACAACATGGCAGCGAATGTGGCCTTTGGTAAGGAGGAGGGCACCTGTGTCACCCATGCCTAACACCTCAGGACTCTCCTTTAACTTTTGAGAAGCTTCTTGGATGTTATTGGCGGGTTTTGGGTTGTGGTATTGTCTCTGGAGTTTTGTTCTTCCCTGTTAGAATGGACAGTAATTGGCCCTTAGGCCACAGCCTTGGCCCCACCCTTCACCAGGAAAATAAAGCCACAGAAAGAATGAAGAGCTGGTGAAGGCTGTTTGTTTAGACTTCTATCTTCACTCTGCAACTTGGCTGTCTGCCATGGGGGAGGGGTCAGAAAAAGAGCATTGCCTTTTTCTGTGGCTTTTGCTGCTGGGCAGTGTGTCAAAAGGCAGCACTTTGGTTGGTTGCCCAACAGTGCTGCAGTTGGCTCAGTGCTTAGACACCCATGTGCCACTGTTGCTTGAGAAATTACTTTTGATCCTAATTATGTAATGTGGGATATGCAAATCAGAAACTTGTGGCAAAGGTTTTGTGACTATCACAGGGAGTTGGATCTGAACCCTTCATGCTTGTCGTTATGGATCAGGCTAAGCTCCTAGTTCTTGGTTTGCAGGTCTGGTTAATCTGCTGTGGTGGCTGGGCTGGTGCCTGCGGAACCAAGCGTACCTGCCGTATGTCTGGAAGTGTGAGGTGGTTGTACTGCTTCTGCAGGCCCTGGCACTGCTGGAGCTCCTGGACTTCCCCCCTCTTTTGTGGGTCTTTGATGCCCATGCTCTCTGGCACCTGAGCACTGTCCCTGTGCACGTCCTCTTTTACAGGTGAGCTTCGTGATGGTGAGGATAAGAATTGTTTCAGTATTTGTGTCAGTACCTTGACTTGTGATTGTCAGAAATGCCCTGCTCCTCTTTTCTCTCTATCGCTGTCTGTACTGGTGAGGATTTTATTTTTATGGGGTTTGCTGAGAGGGATTTTGGGGGTGTGGGGTGTGCTGGGGGGCTGGAAGGGACTCTGGGAGTTTGGGGTTTTGCTGGGGGGGGGGGGGGGGAGGTGGCGGCTGGAAGGGATTCTGGTGGTGTGGGATTTTGCAGTAGGGCTGGAAGAGATCCTGCGTGTATGAGGGTAGAAGAGATTCTGGGGGTGTGGGGCTGTAGAAGGAATTCTAGGGGTGTAGGATTTTGCTGGGGCGGGGGGTGAGGGGGCTGTGAAGGATTCTGAGAGGAGTGTGGGGCTGGGAAGGATTCTGGGGGTGTGAAGTTGTAGAGGGGAGCTGGGAAGGATTCTGAGGGTGTGGGGTTTGCTGGTGACGGAGGGATTCTGTGTGATGCTGCCTGAATTCCTATACCTGTTCCCTTTTGTTTCCTGCTGTAGTTTCCTGGTGGATGACAGTCATCACCTCCTGAAGGAGAATCCCTCAGATGTAAAGATAGACTGAATGGAACACATGTTCAGTCAAGTGCATTACCTGAGCCAGGAACATGTCCTTGGAATCTGAACATGGAGCCTGGGACAGTGGAGCCAGTTGTTGTGCAGCTTGGGCTCCCCCTACGTGGCATGTAGCCCCTCCATTACCTACTAGGGATGCTGTGCATTTACATGTATGATTTGATCTTTTTTTTTTCTGCCTTTGGAGTATAAAAAATTATTTGATCTTCATAGAGACAGAATCCCTCTTCTCCTGCCTCTTTCCTGATTGCTGAAAATTCAGCAGCAGTCAGCACTGCATATAACCAGCACAGGCATGGCTATAAAAGTGCACACACATTTCTGGGGGTATAAGGTGCCTTCCCCCACCCCCACACCCGGATGTGCCTTGTGTCACATTAATTGACATGTTTAGGATTTATTAGGTAACTAGAAATCGTATTTGACTAGTAGAGTTTCCTTTCCCATCTTTAGTGGGCTGTTAAACACTTTGAGAAGGGGACTTGGGGGGAGAAAACAAAAATGCATTGAACCGGGGACAGTTAAGAGGAAGGTGCAGTAATATCTTGGCGTCTGGACTCTGCAGCTGAGGTGGTCTCGAGTTGGGAAATGTGAAATGTTTGGGCTAAAACTTGTGGCACAGAGGAAGAGTAAGGCAGTGTCAGTACCAGAAGGGGTGGTAGGAGAAGATCTATAGCCAGAAGCATGATCTGAATCAGCATTTGAAGCTGTGTATAACCTGGGAGCAGATGTCTCAAGGCCCTGCTTGTAGGATGGTTAGGGTACTGCCAGGTGGCGCTCTTAGCTAACATGTACATGGATGCTCCAAAGCTGAGACTGTGTCTGTCAGAGTGCAAGAGTCAGATCACTGTAGGTCTGGTGTATAAATCAGATCCTCACTTTCTGTCCATTCTCTTTTTAAAAGCTTCCTGAGAGTTCTTGTAGGTGCTGTTACTGACAATGATGGGACTATCTTCCATAGAGAGGGAAGGAGGATGCAGAGGATTGTCAGAGCTGGTACCAGAAGTTGGCAGTTAGATACCTTGACCTGTGCAGGAGTTTCCACAACTCTGCTTATCAGGGACTCTTTACAGTTGAAGGCTGGACAGCTCAGTTGAGCTCTTCTGGGGTGTGGGCAGTACTTATTATTCTTATTTGTGACATTTATATCCCACATTATCCCAAACAAGTTTGAGTTCAGTGTGGCTTATAATAAAAATCAGATTAATGGCTGGTTTGGCCAAGGATGGAAGGAACTTCTGCCTGCCTGTCTTGCCAAATTTCATGTTTTAATGTTTTGACTGAAAATATTCAGGGCTGTGACTCTTCTTTGTGGTGAATAAGTTCTCTGTTCTATCTGTGTTATTTTACTTTCCTGTTTACTGGTTATGAGTGGCACTTACACCACCAAGCTGTAACGTTAAAACTGTTTTTATTTAAAAAGTGTATTGTCTCTATTTGTTTTTGATGTCTCGGTGGTGGTTTCTCTGTGTCAGTCCAGTCTGGACATTGCTTCAGCCTAGGAGCATCCAAAGCTGTGATAAACAGCCTCAAGTAGCACTGGAGACCTGCTTGTGTACACACAGTCACTCCATGCTGCGTCTTTTCCATCCTTCACCTGGTGGATCAGTTCAACCCTTATGATCTTATTGGAAAAAAATCTATTTCAACAGATTCCACCCAGCAGGATTCTAGAAATGACTTTAAATTATGTTTGGAATTAAATCTTTTTAGCTTGTTAATATACTATATATTTAAATTCAGACTTAAACCTCAAGGGGTCGATTTTCAGCTGGCGGCGCTCAGCGTTTTGCTTGGAAGTTCAGTTTTGGGCCACATCAATTTCTGAGTTTCAGGAGCTGGCTGAACTATAGCCAGTAAGTGCGATATTCAGCACTAAACCCGCTCTGGGGCACCACATAAAGATAGGACTAACTTTGATGCGGTCCTTCATATGGGGTGAGATTGGCGGGTTAAGTGCTGACTCCACCCCTGGAATGCCCCCAACATCGCCGGTTTGCTTTAGGTGTTAACCAGTTAAGTGCCACTGAAAATGACTGGTTAGCCCTGAGCAAGTGATTTTAATTGTCCAGGAGCCATTTCTGGCTGGTTATATCGCTTTGAATATTGACTCTCTCATGTGCAGTGGTGTCTGCCCATTTTCACTTTTATTCACTGTTATTCCTGGAAAAATCCACAGTTCCGGGAATAACATGTATAGAATGTTTGTACATTTGGGAAGCTTGCCAGGTGTCCTTGGCCTGGATTGGCCGCTGTCGTGGACAGGATGCTGGGCTCGATGGACCCTTGGTCTTTTCCCAGTGTGGCATTACTTATGTACTTTCTGCTGTAGTAGTTGGGAAGGAACAGGTTGCTCACTGATGTCTGGTATGCATTTTCTGGACTGTTTAAGCACATAAGTGTTGCCATACTAGGACAGACCAAAGGTCCAACAAGCCCAGCATCCTGTTTCCAACAGTGGACAATCCAGGTCACAAGTCTTTGGCAAGATCCCAAAACACTACAATACATTTTATGTTGCTTATTTTATGCGGTGGATTTTCCCCAAGTCTATCTTAATAATAGCTTGTGGACTTTTCTTTTTGGAAGTTATACAAACCTTTTTTTTAAACCCCGCTAAGCCAACTGCTTTTACCACATTCTCTGGCATCAAATTCCAGAATTTAATTACACGTGTGAAGAAATATTTTCTCTTATTTGTTTTATATTTACTACTTAGTGCGTGCCCCTAGTATTTTTGAAAAGACTAAGCAAGCTTAAGATGTGACATTCTTGCAAGAGAGCACTGTAGTTTTTAAAAGCGCTTAATCCATATCCCCTTCCCCCATTCCTGCCAATCACCTTGATTTAGAAACACAGACTGCAGGGTGAAATACCCTTTAATTTTATTTCAAACAGAAATGAATTGGGAATGGTTCTGAGCAAAGAGGAAAACATCAAGGCAGTGAGAGAGCAAAGTTGTGTTTCAGTCTGCAGACTAATATTAGCTCTAGACAGGTTAGCAGTTATGTCAATGGCTGGGCTGTTCCAGTGGGGACTGGGCTACAGTGATTGCCTAGTCTAGTATGGTGTGATGTTGACTGTGCTCATGCTTGCGTTTTCTTCTGTGCATGCACAAAAAATATACCTCTCACATCATCCACACCGATCTTCAGACTGGAAGGCATGACATAAGTGCGGAAATCACAAATTTTGTAGCCACACCTAGTGAATGCTTCTTTCACATCCTCTTCTGTCACCGGCACCACCAAGAGTTTGGCTTCTCCAGCAAGGTAGAAGGACTCTTCCAAGGCTCCGATCATCAGGAAGTGGCCCCCAGGCTTCAATAGGGTGGTGACGTTCTCCAGTGCTTTCTGGAAGCTCTCATAGTTGGGGCTGGCAGCCTCGAGGCAGAAGGTGGATACCAGAGCATCAGCAGGTTCTGTCAGGGCAGAGCCTAGTGGCTTCAGCTGGTGGATGTCTATTGGGAGGACATGCTTCACCTTGTCCCTCAACTTCCTCTCCTTATCCTTCCAGTGTTCACTGAGGAGAAAGCCAGACAGGAATGAGTGGTGGGAAATGTCCCATGTGTTGTATCTCCTGTGCGAAGGAGGAGAGAAACATGCTTGGTCTCAGAAGGAGATGCCAATCTGAACCATTGGGTTGGGGGGGGGGGGATAGTTGGGAGATCATGCTTAAAAAAAACAGAAGGCCTGATATTTAAAATGATTTAAACTTCCAGAAAAGGCTCCTGGCTGTTTAAATCACTTCTCTGGGGCTAACAGGCATATTCAGCAGCACTTAACCAGATAGCGCCACTGAAAATGTCTGGTTAGCGCCAAGCTGAAACTGGTTATGTTGTGGGCATTCCAGGAGTGGAGTTAGTACTTGGTCAGTTAAGTGTTAATATTCAGCCCTTAACCAGCTAGAATAACTACATAAATGGGATTGACTTTATGCAGTTCACAATATCTGGTTACTTGCTGAATATCGTACTTAACTGGCTATGTTTTGCCACCCCAATATACCTGGAAATTCAGTGCCAGAGCCCAGACACGGTCCAGCATTGAATTTCTGGGGATAACGCTGCCGCAATCAGCAAAATGCTGCTCACTGCCAGGTGAATATCAGGCCCAGACAATTTAGTGGGAGGAATCGTAAAACCGTTTATACACTGTCCCCCCAGTTGCTGGCTCAGATCATCAAAAAAAGCAGATAGTGCAGTGACATTGCCAGGGCTGCCTAGCCGTTTCTATGAAGGGTGAAAGAAAGGGCTAGCAAGAAGCTTCAGCGCCTTAAAGTATGTGACTTGCCAGTTTCATGAGCTGAAAGTAAAAATCATTACAATTTCAGTTCTGTGGGAAAGCTCAGCTTGGGTTTTTTTTTTTCCACCAGACATAATGCTATTCTGATGCCAGCTCCTGCAATAATCCTTGGGGTGGCATGAAGCAATGTGCGTGTGGACTTGGGTGGGAGTTTGGATCGTGCTGGATGGGACACATTCTCCTGTGTGTGTGACATAGCTTTTTCAGATAATAGTGTACAGTCTCGATTTATCCAACGTAAACGGGACTGAGCCTTTTTTTGGATAAGTGAAAAGTCGGATAATACAGAAAACAATGGTAATCCCTTTAAAAAAATGTACAGAAAACATACTTTATATATAAAGAACAGGCATTGGGTAGCTATTTAAAATACAGTATTGTTTAACACGACCAGCAACAAAAAAAAGAAAATTGTATAGGGCATAATTGTACTGCTTGGACAGCAGGCTATTTGAGCACAAATACAGAGCTATATATTTTACAGCAAGCAAAAACCAGAGGAAGGATCTAAGAGTGCTGGGCAAATTTATTGATACAAATACCAATGTGAGCACATTTTGCCCTACGACTGTGTCAGGGGTTAGAAATTGATAAGAAACAGATAAAATATACAATTAGTTAAAATGATAAAATCAGCAAACAACATTAATAAAAATTAGCCAAATTAAAAAATGTAAGCAAGTTAAAACAATTAAAATATATTAATTGATTTACAATAAAAGCATCAATAACATTGAATAAAAAACCTAACTAGAAATATCTCCAAATTAAAACAATTATAAAATGAAAAACAGTAAGAACAATACCCAATTAAATATATATGATTTTATCATTTTAACTAATTGAATATTTTATCTGTTTATCAGTTTCTATCCCTGGATGCGGCTGTAGGGTGAAACGTGGCCACGTCGGTATTTGTATCAATAAGTTTCCCCAGCACTCCTATAGCCTTGGTCTGCTTTTTGCTTGGTATCAGGTGTGCAGATCATCACCTCTCTTATTGGTTGGTGTTTCACAATACAGTACAGTACTGTACAAAACAGCAATTATGAACACAAATACAGGGAAGCATACGCTATGTAGTATGTTCAGCCTCACTTGAGTTTTCTACATCAGGCAATGAGAACATAAATACAGAACTGAGCAGAGCATGATGGGAGCCCCATTTCTCAAGCTCACTGCTTTGTCTTCTCCAGTCAATAACAGTATTGTATGAAGCAGACATCAAGACAGCAGAACTGAAAGTGGAAACTCTCCACACTCCAAATTTCACGGCGATGAGGGAAGTATGAAGGAGTACCAGCAACTGCAAAGCATGGTTCCTTTGGAAGCACAGTCGCAGATCAAACATGGCTTCCTTGCAGTGCGTGGAGCCGGAAAACAAGAACAGACCCTGCAAACAATGTAATGATGTCACCGGGGGGGGGGGGGGGGGGGGGGGGGGGATGTTGGCTTTGCTGGATTAGCAAAGTTATCAAGACTGTACTGTACTGATTTTCTCAGTATAATAAGGCACAATAAACATTCAGACTATTCAGAGAAGGAAATTGTAATGCCAAAATACCTATTTTCTACCAGTTCTACTCACCCTTTGCCCTCTAGGATGCAGGCATGTTTGATGTATGGGCTCCAGTCAAAGCTACCGGGCTCAGCCTGCAGCCACCTCCTCAGCACCTCCCGGTTCACTTCCAGGAAATCTGTCATTATGATCTCCTCAAAGTGGTCAGGGCTGCTCAAAATCTGATAGATGGTGGGTCCAGAGCCAATGTCTATTACAGTGTGACCATGAATCTCACCTGGCAAAACACAGAAATAGACAGATAAGACCTCCAAGCCCATTCAGTCTGCCCTTGACGGACACTGAATTACTCAGGATGCTTTGGGGTTTAATCTATTGCTCCCCCACATCTGAGGATTCCAGGCTTTATGCCTCACAGCTTACAATCCTCTGCTTATTCCAGGCTTTACCCCTCTCAAGGATCCTCTGGGTATATCCCAGGCTTTACTCATCATTTTGGACCATCTAAGGATCCTCTGTGCTTATCTTGGGCTTTACCTCTCGCTCCCCTACAGCTGACAAGCCTCTCTGTGTATCCCAGGTTTACCCCTTGTAACTAAGTATTATCTGGATATATCCCAGGGTTTCTCTCTCTTACTCCCTTGCACATCCCAGCTTTTTGAAATTCTGTTACACTTTTTGCATTCATCACCTTCACTGGGATACTGTTTCATGCATTTATTTTTGGGTGTGTATAGAAATATTTCCTTCTGTTATTCATGAGTTCTCCTCCCACCCCCATTCAGCCTCATAGTTTGACTCTTTATTTCAGAACTTTTCGAGATAGCTGAAACCTGGTTTTTCTTAGGAAATCCAATGGGGAAATCAGAACCACAAGTCCCTGCATGCAAGTGGGTAAGGCCAGGACTGGATCAACCCTGTTGACTGAATCTGGATCTAGTTGGCAACCCTAACAAGTCTATTTTCAGGCCTTTTTGGTGCAGTCCAATTTTTAGCTATCCTCAGGATCCCCTGTTTATCTTGTTGGGCAGAGTAGATGGACCGTACAGCTCTTTATCTGCCATCATCTACTATGTTACCCTATAGGTAAATGAATTGGGTGGGATGAAGAGAACAGGAAACCTTCCTGCAGTCATTACATTAGGTACTGAGACCTGCTCAGGCTGGGATCATGCAGTCACCTTTCTGAATGTGTCCTTTTGTCTCCTAATGGGGGGCTTCCCTTTCTGTTTCAGGTTAACATTTTAAGAATGCTTTTGGGCCTTGAGCCCCTCAACAAATCTGTTTTTTTGTTAGATTATCCAGTAAATATTAATGATAGATTTACTTACATTTGGTCACATTGCACATTTTGGTATCCCTGAAAACAGAACTGGCATAAAGTGCCAAACATGGTTTGGGAAGTGCTCATGTCTCTCTTACTCAAGGTACTATGGCAGCACAGAGCACACCATAGATCTGTTGGCCAGGAATGCGTTTGGATAGCAGTCTAGCACAAGAGACTGATTAAAACAAACACATCTACACACCCTACCCATGTACCTGCATCCTGGCTCTCTCTCTCTCTATGTAATGGCGCTGTGAGATTCAGCCATGTTCTTGCACCCTGACATACCACCACACACAGACTCATAATGATACCCTGGCTTAGGAGCGAGGTTCATTCCTGTCATAGTATGCACAAAACTAACCGATTTGAATTGCCCTGGGAGGTACCATGAAGGCTGACACATCCTGATGTATATATACCTGCATCCTCCTCTCTTCCTCCCCCCCCCCCCCACCATTTCCCCCCTCCCCATACACACTCTGTTCCCAGAATAGTTAGAGTAGTAGGGTGAGAACCAGGGAAGCCAGGGTTCATATCCCACTGCTGATCCTTATGATTTTGGGTAAGATACAACCCCCACCACCTCAGATACAAACTTTGAGTGCAAACCTTAGGGAACAAAGCAATACCTACTATACCTCAATGTAACACCTCAAACTACAGAGGTGGGCATGAAATTAATCCAAATCCCTTTATAATGCACATCTATACATTCTGATACATGCACGCTGTTACCCTATAACAGCACCTTTACACACACTGTACTTGCCCCACACTCACCCTCACAAGTCTGCAGCCTGACATATACACCACTCACCTGTCCCAAAAGCCTCCGCCAAACAACGTAGCTTCCAAGGCACCACAAAGTCATCAGAGCTAAAGTCTGCCCGCGGAGGCATATAATTATTCTGTAGGTAGGCTCGAGGGTTAAATTTCTGGTAGTTCTCCCCCACTGCAGCTATACTACTCATGTTGGGAGGGAGCTGTGTGCAGTCTTGCAGGGCACAGTGCTCCTGCCCCGCTATATAAAGGCTGCTTATCATGCTCTGGGCATTTCTCTTCACTAATTGTTCAATTCAGTTAGTGCTTCTGTGGCTGGCCCCTCCACTTAACTCCGGAAAATCAGATAGAATGTCCAACTACCTGCAGGGAGTAGGCAAATTAATGCCATTTCTCTGCCCTCCGCCCTCGAAACACACGCTTACACACTACCTCCCCTTCCACTGGTTTTGCAGAAGTTTTTGAGTAATTGGAACATAGCTTTTTCAAAGAAGGAAGGGGATTGGTGGTGACCTTTAGCCATGCTCAGAAAAGGCTTTAACTACAACTCCTCAGTTATCAGAAAGTGTTTAAAAGGAAATGTAGTAATGGCCGCACATACATCTGCTCTCTACCTGCCACATCTCATCAGAAGAAAAGATGCAGAGCCACTCCTGAGCAGGGAATCTAGCTGAAAGTGCGGCCTGTGAACTTTGAGATGCCACCATGGAAGAGAAGACTGACAACCTGGCTGTACACTACAGACAGGGCCGGTCTTAGGCAGGGGCCACAGTGGCGGTCGCACAGGGTCTCATGCTCCTAGGAGCCCCGTATCCCTGGCACACCTCCCTGCTCCGTACCTTAATGTGCATCCACATTTCAGTAGAGAGCATCAGGCAGCGGCAGCGATTTTCATATCCTGTTAGCTGCCGAGCCCAGAGCCACCTCGCTGCTGTATCCCGCCCCCTTTTGATGTAAATTCCTGCTTCTACAAGGGCGAGATGCAGCAGAATGTATGCATATCAAGGTATGGGGTGAGGTGGGGTTCCCAGAGTTCTAAACCTCCTTTTAAACTGATCAATTATGGCTTATGGTGGTGGGTGCAGGGGGGAGCGGGCAGGGGATTGGGTTGGCACAGGCAGGCGGGGCACTGAACTGGTCTGCACAGGGCCCCGCAATTGCTAAGACCAGCCCTGACTACAGAGAAGGGATTCATGATGATATCCCTCTGTTTACACTGGGCAGAACATTGTATAAATGCTGCAAAATAGTGGGACAGCCAGTGTCAAGAGGCATAGGAAGGCAGGAATTTTTGGTGGCTTCAGATTGTGACTAATAGCTCTTGTTGACTCTTCCTAAAATACACATTACTGACGCCAGGCGTTGTGGCCACATTTGAGAAATGTGCTTTGAGTGCACAGGAAGAGGGACAACCTGTAGAAATAAGTCTAGAATTATGAGTAACGTAGAAGAGCCAGTTTTATGGGTGCTGCAGGAAGAGAGGGTTTCATGTGACATGGCCACATCATTCCAGATTTATTTGCTTCTCCCTCTTCCTCGACCAGTCTTCCGTCTCACCCCTTCCCCACTCGTGCTTTTCTGCTCCCTCTTTTCCCATCACTGATCAGACGAAAGACGGAGTTGGAAGCAACCTTCAGTGTATTGGGCTTCATAATCCTTTGTTGCTTGGGGCCCAGTTGGTTCTTCCAACCATGTAGGGACACCATACTGCCAAATCAGGGCCTAGGAGGCAGAAGTGATAACATGGTAACCACGCCTTTAAAACTGACCTGAGGAAGTACCGTATTTTCACACATATAGCATGCATTATATGCGTTTTTACAAACTGCGCCACCCTGTAGACACTAGGGGGTGGTGTGATTCTTGGTGTGACAAATGAGAGGAAGCCCATTCAATTCCTATGGGCTTTCTCTCATTTGCCACGTGGGAATGGCTAATGCGGTTTGTAAAAAAGCCCCATATGCAGGATATAATACCGGTATATTTTTACTAAGACATGTTAATTGCAAAATTAGCACGTTTGTTTATAAGGCTTTTCCTTTTATTTATTTATTTTAGTACCTTTATACCCCGTATTTTCCCACAAAAGCGGGCACAATGCGGCTTACAAAATTACAAAAGTTACATATCAAGAAGGGAAATAACTGTTTGAAACAGGTTCAGTCAAGAGGAAGAAGGTGTGGGCTGAGTGATGTAGTGGGAATATGCCTTCTCAAACAAGAATGTTTTTAAGGATTTTTTGAAAATTTGATGATTGTATATCTCCTTTAAGGACTTTGGTAGACTGTTCCAAAACTTAGGACTGACATAGGTGAAGGATGAGGAAAGGAGCAATTTATATCGAACAGATTTATAGCTTGGAAAGCGTAAGTTGAGGTACGATCGAGCGGTCAAGGAAGCATTTCTGGATGGCAGATCAATCAAGTCTTCCATGCAGGCAGGGGCCTCCCCATAGATGATCTTGTGAGTTAACGTGCAGATTTTGAAGGTGAGACGAGCTGAAATGGGGAGCCAATGTAGGTTAAAACGAAGAGGT
The DNA here is from genome assembly GCF_901765095.1 of Microcaecilia unicolor. NCBI lineage: Eukaryota > Metazoa > Chordata > Amphibia > Gymnophiona > Siphonopidae > Microcaecilia > Microcaecilia unicolor. Next base: position 68,668 of record NW_021963350.1, read on the forward strand.
TCTGCATGTTCATATCGTGGTTTGCCAAAAATAAGTCTAGCAGCTGTGTTTTGGGCAGTCTGCAATTTTGTCAGGAGAAATTTTCGACTACCAGCATAAATACCACTGCAGTAATCTATATGGGAGAGGACTAACCAATGAGTAAGAGTACGGAAGAGGTCTCTCGAGAGGAATTGCCGGATATGTCGCAATCTCCACATTGAATAGAACATTCGTTTTGTTTTTAAGTTTTTTTTTGCAGGTTTTATGCAATAATAATGCCTGCAGGAACCTAAAAAGAAATGCCCTTAAAATCAAATATGTTAGCACGTCTTAGAAAAATAAACTGGTATAGAAAGCTTTGAGGGGCCCTTTTACAAAGGCACACGAAAAGGTGACCTGCGGTAGTGTGGGCACTTGTAATGGATGCACGCTTGACCATTTCTCCAGCGCATCTGGAAAAAAGGGGTTTATTGGGCCGGGAAATGGACGTGTGGCAAAACAAAAACCAGCGTGCATCTATTTATGGCCTCGGCCCTTAATGCCACCCATTCACATAGCAGTAAGGGCTCCCGTGTTACCCGCACGATAACCATCCAGCATGTGCCATCTGTTGATTACTGCCAGGAACGCCCCTGCGGTAGAAAATTCTTTTCTACCGTGTGTTTCTGGTGCATGCCAAGCTCGGAATTATCGCCAGGTGCCCACGCTAGCCAGGTGGTAATGCTGATTTGACGTACGTTGCACACGCATAGGCCTTACGTGCCTTTGTAAAAAGACCTCTATGTGCATGGACACGTTATACCAGTTTTATTTTCACATAGACTCACAATTTGCTTGTGTTATATGTGTGGGTGCGTCATGTGCATAAAAATATGGTATTTGTACACTCAGTGTACAATTTGTGGTATTTGTTGCCGGAGGATGTGATGGAAGCAGGTGGCACAGCTGGGTTTTAAAAGAGCTTAGACAAGTTCCTGGAGGAAAATCCATAAACCATTATTAGCCAGGCACACTTGGGATAGCTACTGCTTATTCCTAGGTATAAGCAAGAAGCGGATCTTTGGAATTTGTGGGGCACTTGTAATCTGGATTGGCCATTGTTGGAAACAGGATGCTAGGCTTGTTGGACCTTTGATCTGACTTGGAATGGCAGTTCCTATGGTCTTATGGGGACATGTCCGTTCTCCAATGGTGTGCTACAGGGACTGGTTCTTTTTAACATTTTTGGCGGAAGGGCTGTCTGGTAAGGCTTCATTTTAATTTTATTTATGTTCTGTACCGCCTTTACTGACTGGCAGACCAAGGTGGTGTACAATGTAAAACTGCAATAAGAATAGAGAATGGAAAGGAACTTACTTCTTTGCAGATGATACCAAAATCAGCCATAGGGTAGACACCCTGGAAGGTGCCTCACCTTTGTTAATTAAGTTGTGCTGGCTCCCCATCAAATCTAGGGTCACCTTCAAGCTCTGTGTTTTCATCTTCCAAATTTTACATAGCTTGACCCCATTGCGCAACGCTTTCCTTGGCACCAGGGGTTACCTAAGACTCCGCTTTCCAAACTGTAAAAATGTTGCCTACAATTCAGTTCTTTCAGCAGACTTCACTTTTCAGGGCACTAAATGTTGGAACTCTCTCCCAAAATCTACTAAAAATCAACATAATTACATACAGTTTTGTAAGATGTTAAAACCCCCATTTCTTTTAACAGTTTCTTATCAATGGTTTATGAATTCCAGGATTAACTATCATGTTATCTTGCATATCACTTATGAGCTTATCCGAATACTGCACACTAAATCTTCTCTTATTTCTTAATGGTACAGTGCTTGTAGTCCGCCGACTCCCAACCATAGATTCAAACCTCCAGTGGGGTGGGGCCTGCCACCCTAAGTTCAGTGGCTCTGCACCGCCTGTACCATGGGAGAATCTGATCAGATAAAGCTTGTATCTGCCCTCCCCCTAAATATTCTCCCTCCTCTCCACTAAAAAAAAAAAAAAAGACTTAGGCTTCAATGTTGGCTTTGCTTTATCCAGTATATCTGTCATATCTGTACATCATGTCTCAGCATCTCCAGCTTCTAATCCGAAGTCAACATGGGCTTTGCTTCCCACCCTGCTTGTGCACCCAGGGCCTTTTAATTCTATTACTCTCAGCCTAATGCATTTATAACCCCCTCCCTGGGACTGGGGGTCTGGTATACTTCGGAAGTGGCATGAGCAGCAGGCAAGGCTGGATATCTGGCAAATGGGGCAGCAGAACGGTGGGGGTGGGGGGCAGCAGTGTTGATAGCAGGGATTAATGTGCACACCAGTAGACGTTTATCTCCCTCAGATGCTTTCAGCTCCCTCTCCTAATGATAAATTATGTCAGTGAAATATCATTAAGTATGAAAAATCTACAGATGCTGGGCGTGTGCGTGTTTTTGCTTGCATCTGTATGTCTGTATATCAGCTTCCCTCTGCAAATCCTTGTATGTGTGTCTGTTTGTTTGCTGCTTTCACTCTGTGAATCTCTGTATGTGTGTGTATGTGTATCTGTATGCATGTCTTGCTTTGTGTTTTGATGGGAGCAGCAGTAGAAAACCATGGGGTTTTGGACTCCACAGTGCTTGCTTCCACTTTCAGCGATGGGGAATGAGCCCCAGAATCTCGTCCTGCTTTTTACTGGAGTTTCTGAAGGTGAGCTTTAGATGCAGGCATCCAATGACCCGGGGTGGACTGACAGTGATCTAGGCCCCCAGGCACTTAAGGGTGATGGGCCCATAACCATCTATCACAATGATTAGCTGTGGGCCTTTGGGCATTGCCCTGTTGTCCCGATTGTCCGCCCTTGCACTGACCCTCAGGACCCCCAAAGCTGTACCTTGACTGGGTTCATGATACTTCAAAGCCAGGTTTGTACCTTTCCTTCTTCCTTCAGATGTCTGCATAGAAGTAATAATTAGTCTGATTCCATACAGTGCTGGTAATGGAAACACTGCAGTGCTTTTCATACAAACTGTACTTAAGAGCAGTTTACAGGCATAGAAAGCTAAAAAATACAACCACCACATGGGTGAAAATGAGGGCACAATTTATATGTTAGTGAATTGCTAGATGAAAAGGAAGAAAAAAAGAAAGCAGATGAGAATTTATATGACCTATTAAGGTTCTAGAGTGAGCGATGATGGTGGGACTAGAACCCAGGTCTCTGGGCATCATTGGTCAATGATACCTGGTGTCGTGTGGGTGCATTTAGGTTTCCAGAACGTTCCTCCTTCCATGAGAGAGATGGATTTAGGAGAAGGCGGGATGGATGGGATGCTGTCAGTCTGTGAGTTATGCTCCAATCAGATCTTGCCTTAATCTGGTTAGAACTGATGGTTCTCGTAAACTTTCCAATCCAATTTGGATTGAAAGAGCCCAACAGCACAGAGCGGCCATAAGGCAGGGAGAGAAATAGAGAGAGCAAGCAAGCAACAGTTGTGCACTGAAATACTGAGCAGTCTGACAAGTATCTGTGCTGTGTGAAGCCGTCTGTGTACACTGCACTGTCTGAGACGATCAGGTTAGCTGGGGTGAAAGGTTTTTTTTTTTCATTATTCTAAGCAGCTCAGGCGTGGGGTGGGCTCCAGCAAAACAGGATTCTGCCACTTTTTCATACTCCTGAAAAAAAGGTAACATCTAGTGAAAGCAGAAGGAAGTGCCCTGACTTTAAAATACCTTCTGAGTTAACATTCATCTGCACCATTAATCCTTCTGCATTTGTGAAATAACTTTCTTACAATCAATACACCACCCAGCTGGAGTACATGAGATAGAAAGATAGCAGCCAACTCAAGGATGACTGCAGGAGGAGACATCACAATTTCACTCAGAATTTGGAGATATAGATAAGATATAGAGTTATTTATATCCTTCAAAGGCTCTGCCCTAGGAGCACAGTGTGGCATGTGTGGAGAAAGAAGCCAGGTGACCAGTCCGCTAGCAGTTGTGATGTGTTGGAAGTAGGAGACTACTGAGGAATTGTGGGTCTACTCACTGTGAGAAAGACTTGGGCTTCTGGTTTGAAAAATTACAGCAGTAAATCCAGTGAGTGCTGTCTGGTGAATTAAAGAGTCCCTGCAGCACACACAGAAAAGAGGAGAGGCAATGTCAGATTCTTGTGGACAACCGAGCATACAGTGACTGTCCCATCAGGTCAATGCTTGAGAAGGCCTTACACCTTAGAATCTACTGCAGAGCCTGTGGCTTGCACTGGCCACCTCACTGCAAATAAACCCCATGTCACACCCTCAAGTAAAACACGTTAAAGCTATCCCCAAGACTCACATCTGCAAAGGTGCGTCTACGCTGGGAACCACCCGCCAACTGGGCAAATGACCCACCCCACAACCTGTTCCCTAGTGGCTTCTAGAAATACAGAAGCCCCGATGCTCAAAAGTAAACACAGGCGCTAGAGGCCGTAAGCTCCATACTAGCACTTGCATTTACCTGTGCAGAATGTTCAGATGCCCAGAACGCGGGAACGAACAAGCACGCAGATGAACAATGCAAATAGCATGCTAATGTAGTCAAGCTCATGTTAATAAGGTCATTTTGTATTCCTCCCCAATGCTAGGAAAACAGCGCCCGAAACAAAACTGTTTTACCGCTGCAAAAAATAACGCCAGATCAGAGCAGGCGTTAGGGTGTTGGAAGAGAGGATTTCTCATGGTTCTCATGCTTCTCTCCTGATTCTGCAAAATCTGCTGATTGCTTTTGGAAGCAGAAGGAAACCTGTCCCTTAAGCACTGGTCATGAGAAACAGCAGACTCAAGCAAAAGCACTCGGCGTCTGTTCCATGCGTCTAAATTTAAAACGTCCGTGCTAAAAGAAATGTAAAACACCCAAAGTGAAAACACACATTGGCATCTAGTTCCTTCATCTAAATATAAGCGTCCAAGCTAAAAAATAAAAACACATATTTAGACCGCAGAAAACAGACGCCAATGTGTGTTTCGCATTCAGGTTTTACCAGGTGCGTGTGCACAGGGGCCGAACTTACCATTGAATTGTTCTATGCAGGTGCCAAGCACAATCCTCCCGCTGGACTCCCTAATGCTTAGTGCTACAAGCGCGCCTATATTTGCATCTCATTATGGCATTCTGCGCTGTTCCAGCAGTATTTTTACGGCACTATTCAGAACAGCACTGGAGTTTTGAGTATCGGGGTCGGAGATTCCATAAAACTCAGGAGTCATGTAGTTCCTAAATATTCAACTACAGACCAAATACAAAACGTTGTTCTGGATCAGTAACTGGGACTAGTAAACAGTAAAGTATATTGCGGGATGTAAAGAACAAATCATAAACTCCAAACTGCTCAAAACACAGCAGCCAGGCTCATCTTTGGAAAAACGAGATTCAAAAGTGCAAAACTCCTACGAGAAAAACTACATTGGCTCCCAATCAAAGAACGTATTGCATTCAAAATCTGCACCCTGGTTCATAAAATCATCTACGGAGAAGCCCCGGGATACATGAGAGACCTCATAGACCTACCAACCAGAAACACATCAAGATCAACACGAACATACCTAAATCTCCATCACCCAAGCTGCAAAGGACTCAACCTATGCATCCAGCTTCTCCTATATAAGCACACAATTATGGAATGCACTACCAAGCGCCGTGAAAACAACATATGACCACCTAAATCTCCGGAAACTACTAAAAACTAACCTCTTCAAAAAGGCATACCCTAACGATCCAACCTAAATGCCTTAACCCAGCAACTCAACAAAACCAAAGCTTGTCTGGACATAACTCTTCCTCCTTATGATTCCCCAATGTGTCTGTCACACATGAACTTTACTCTACCATAACCTCACCCTGTATTTGTTCATACCAATATTGGCAATCGCCTCTACGGGACTATGTAAGCCACATTGAGCCTGCAAATAGGTGGGAAAATGTGGGATACAAATGTAACAAATAAACAAACAAACAAACAGTTGGAAACAGTGAGCAGGACAAATAAGTTTTAAGTTTTGCAAACAACCAGTAGCAGAGATGTCAAGTCTCACTCATTAGGAGTGTGTCACACTCATTTGAAGCTTTCTCACTCTCACACTTTTTGATCCCTATTTCTCACTCATCAGAGCTTCAGTACCAGTCAGCAGTGTACCGGGGGCGGGGCAGTGGGGGCGGTCCACCCCGGGTGCATGCTGCAGGGGGGGGGGTGCAGGGAGCAGCCGTGCGGCTGTCGGCTCCGCCGGTTCCCTGCTCCCTTTGCTGTTACTTCCTGTTCAGGGGCAGAGGGTGCAGGGAACCAGCAGAGTCGACAGCTGTGCAGCTGCTCCCAGCACTCCAGCAGGTAAGAAGAATGCACCTGTGGGGGGAGGTTTGGAGGTGATGTGCTGGGGGGGGGGGGGGGGGGATGATGTTGCAACCAGGGGGTGTCATGCTGCACCTGGGGGGGGGTGTGCAGTGGCGGTCCACCCCAGATGGCAGCCGACCAAGGAACACCACTGGTACCAGTGCATTGATCTTTCATGAGAGGGAAACCTTACAGAAGTAAACCAAGTAGTCCAACCAGTAAGAAATCTGAGCACATCTTCCTGCCTGCTGCTTCCCTTTGCCCTGTCCTTTTTCCCTTTACTTCAAGTACATGTGCTCTGAATCCGATGTACATACTTTTAACTACTAGGTCAAAAACAATTTTTAGCTCAAATAATTTCCCAAATCGCTCCCCACTTTGTATTCTTTCAGAGGCTCCAAAGAAAAGCCAGTATCATTTAATGCTGCCTTGATTCATTTGCAAAGCAATACTACACTTAAATCATTCTAGACGTACCATCTGAAAAATCTCTCTCTTTGGCCTAGTTCAATCTCACCCCTTGGCGTGGTAAATCTCACTCTTTGGGATGGTTCATCCTTGGCATCTTTGCAGTAGGTACTATGCCAGTTCTTGGGGAGGTTCAGGATAGGCCTGCCCTCAGTAGGATATGTCAAGCCGGGATAGATTTTCAACTCAAGATTGTGAGATAACGTCTGGACTAGTTGCAGGTACAGTACAACCAATGATAGCCCAGGACATTGGCTTCTGACTAATGGCATTACAGAATATTACAACATCACACCTCCTTTTACAGACTGGGGGCATAGGCAGCCCAAACCTGAGTGGGGTCAAGCAGCAGGTTGCAAAGTTTAAGTCCAAGGACTACAAGGAAAGGGAGGTCTCATTGGGAATGCAAAAGGTCTTAGGGCAAAACGAGGGCTCACAGTGCACAAAAAAACCCTCTCTTTCACCACATATCCCACTGCAGTCCACCCCATTTCACAGCAATACACCTTACCTTGCACTGCAGTAGTGTACATTCAACTGTGAAGCATCTCATCTCAACCTTGCATTCCAGTGTATCCCACCTCATACTGGAGCAGTGTACATTCAGTCTCACACTGCAAAGCACCCCATTTCCACCTTGTACTTCAATGCATCCCATCTCACACTGCAATACACATCTCACTTCACACACAGCAATACTAACATGCAACCATATATATACGCCGATGATGTGACAATATACATCCCATTCAAACAAGACACCAAAGAAATCTCCAACGAAATCAATCAAAGTCTACATATCATGAACACATGGGCAGATGCATTCCGCCTGAAACTAAATGCAGAAAAGACCCAATGCCTGATACTCACCTCCCAATACAACACAACCGAATACAACGTGATAAACACACCGAACCTAAAACTTCCAATCTCAGAAACGCTAAAAATCCTCGGTGTGACTATCGACCGCCACCTAACACTTGAAACCCACGCAAACAACATAACCAAGAAGATGTTCTTCAGCATGTGGAAATTGAAAAGGATAAGACCATTCTTCCCAAGATTCGTCTTCCGCAGCCTAGTGCAATCCCTCGTCCTCAGCCACTTGGATTACTGCAACTCATTATACGCAGGCTGCAAAGAGCAAATACTGAAGAAACTTCAAACAGCCCAGAACACAGCAGCCAGGCTCATCCTCGGAAAACCTAAATATGAAAGGGCAAAACCACTGCGCGAGAGACTACATTGGCTTCCACTCAAAGACCGCGTTACTTTTAAAATTTGCACACTAGTCCATAAGATCATTTACGGTGAAGCCCCAGCGTACATGACTGATTTAATAGACCTACCACCCAGAAACGCCAAAAGATCATCCCGAACTCACCTCAACCTTCACTACCCAACTTGCAAGGGGTTGAAATACAAGACGATATACGCGTCAACCTTTTCCTACATGAGCAAGAAGTCTTGGAATACACTACCGCGCAACCTAAGAACGACTAACGAACAAGCCTCCTTCCGTAAACTACTAAAGACTCACCTGTTTGAACAAACTTACGGAAAAAGCCAAAACACTTAGAAACCACACTCACTGTTCACCAACTCAATACACATCCACTTCTGATCCCACATCCCTTTATCCAGTCAATCATTCACCTACCTACGGAACAATGTACCATGATACTTTCAATGCCCTTTTTTCCCATTGTCTCCTTCTAATGTTTCTATGTTGATGTCCCATTGTTATACTCCCATTGATATTCGAATGTCTCGTACAACTCTGTTCAATGTAATCCATAACTTAGTCGTAACAAATGTATTTCTATTATTCATGTCTTATTGTAAGCCACACTGAGCCCGCAAATAGGTGGGAAAATGTGGGATACAAATGCAATAAATAAATAAATAAATAAATAAACCTCACACTACAATGTATCCCACTCCTACCTTACATTGCAAAGCATCCCACCTCACACTGCAATACACCTTACCCCATACTGCAATACAGATAGCTCATAAGCACATAAGTGTTGCCATACTGAGACAGACCTAAGGTCCATCAAGCCTAGTATCCTGTTTCCAACAATGGTCAATTCAGGTCACAAGTACCTGGCAAGATCCCAGAACAGTAAAACAGATTTTATGCTGCTTATCCTAGAAATAAGCAGTGGATTTTCCCAAGTTCATCAGAATAATGGCTTATGAACTTTTCTTTTAGGAAAGTATCCAAACCCTTTTTATACCTTGCTAAGCTAATTGCTCTTATCACATTCTCTGGCAATGAATTCCAGAGTTTAATTACTCGTTGAGTGAAGAAATATTTTCTTCAGTTTATTTTAAATTTACTACTTAGTAGCTTCATGCATGCCTCCTAGTCCTAGTGTTTTTGCAAAAAGTAAACACGTGATTCACATCCACCCATTCCATTCCACTCAGTATTTTATAGACCTCTGTCCTATCTTCCCTCTGCTGTCTCTTCTCCAAGCCTTTCCTCATAGGGAAGTCAACCCATCTCCTTTATCATTTTCATTGCCCTTCTCTGTACCATTTTTGAGATACGGTGACCAGAATGGAATACAGTATTTGAAGTGCGGTCACACCATGGAGTGATACAAAGGTTTTATTCTTTAGTTTCCATTTCCTTCTTAATTCCTACTTGCTTTCTTAGTTGCTGCTGCACACTGATCAGAGGTTTTCAATGTATTATCAATGATGACACCTAGATCCTTTTCCTGGGTGGTGACATCTAATGTGGAACCTTGCATCAAGTAGCTGTGGTTTGGATTCCTCTTTCCCACAAGCATCACTTTGCACTTGCTCACGTTAAACATCACCTGCCATTTGGATGCCGAGTCTTCCAGTCTCATAAGGCCCTCTTGCAATTGTTCACAATCCTCTCACGATTTAACAACTTTGAATAACTTTGTGTCATCAGCACACTAGTTATTCCCATCTCTAGATCATTCATAAATAAGTTTAAAAAAGCAGCGGTCCCAGCACAGACCCCTGGGGAACCCCACTAACTACCCTTCTCCATTGAGAATACTGACCATTTAACCCTACTTTCTGTTTTCTATCTTTTAACCATTTTTTAATCCACAATGGGACATTACCTCCTATCCCATGACTTTCTAATTTCCTCAGGAATCTTTCATGAGGTAGTTTGGTTTGTCAGATGCCTTTTGAAAATCCAGATCCACAGTATCGACCAACAATACTTATACTGCAATACTGTACGTCAGCCTCACACTGCAATGTATCCTATTCACATCTTGCACAGGAATGCATCCCACCTCACAATTTAATATGCACATCTCACATTGCAATACTGTACATCCAATTTAACACTGCAAAATATCCCATTCCCATCTTGCACTGCAATTCACCCCTGCAATGTGTGAGGTGAGATGTATTGCTGTGAGGATGGAGGGTTGGTGGTCTAGGGGTTGAAGAAAGTTTATGGAAGGGGGGGCTGGGCAGGAAATAGAAAAACTGATGACGAGGTGGGGCACTGGACAGAGGAAAGTAGAGTTGAGTAAGGACAGGGTGAGTACGGACTGGAAATGGAAGAGACTAGTGAAATGGTGAGCGAGAATAAGCAATTGTGGACGGAGTGGAAAGGTGGTAGGTAAGTAAGTCACAAGTGAGATGTGAAAGAGAGACAAAACTGAAGGTAAAGAGACTCACAAGAGAGATGTGAAGAAGACTGAAGAGTAAAGAAAGATGAGAATCAAGACATAGAAAAATCAGTATCACTGATGTAGGGAAGGAAGTGAAGACTGGAGGAATCAAGAAATGATACCCTGCAGAAGAAGGTAGAAAATAGAGGACAGCAGGACCAACCTTGTGTTTTGGTAATGGTCTCCCATGATTTTGTAAACTAATTCTGTTTTCTTTCAATAGTCTTTTATTGAATTTGAAAAAATGTATAAATAATAATTAAAACATGTTCAGACAAGAAGAATAGATACAAAGCCTTTTTTTTTGTTTGATTTTTCTGGTTGTAAATGGAATATGTCATCTTTGGGAATGCGCTTCTCTCATAGGCGGTCGGTGGCCCAACTGTTTGGGGAGGCTAAAGGGAGCGGGGTTAGGGGTGGGGCCAGGGGGTGGAGCTTAAATCCATAATTGTCTGATAACACACAAAAAATAAATAAAAATAAAAATTTAGATATTAGATATGTTTCATATGTCAAAGAATAAAGTGGTTGCTGTTGCATTCTTGAGGGCCTTGGCATTCTGTCAGGTCCTCGAGGCAGGACTGGAGTTCGTGAGCCCTTGGGCCACTGCCGAGGAGTGGAAGCGGCAGGCAAGACCACCTGGGGACTGGAAACACAGAAGAGCAGTACTGGAACTCTGGACTGGAGTAGTACAAGGCAGGCAACTAGAACAGATGAGACAGGAACAGCTTCACCTGCGCCTAGCCACCGTTCCTCCGGAGTTGAGCTCCGAAGTGCAGGCGGCCGGCAGGACTTGCAGGATAAGGCAGGAACTGAAGATCCAGAGGACCCACCCTGGGTCTGGGATACACGAGGGCGACAGGGCATGGAACTAGACTCAGAGAGTGTGCTGCTGCACAGCCACTAGCAAGACCCAGAAGACAGACCAAGGAACACAAGGCGTACAGAAGCTAGCAGGAGCAAGGACTAGGGCAACAACACACTAGGCAGAACAGGGATCCGGGAATACCCACAGGTAAACCCTCTAGCTAGGTGGAGACAGGAGACAGGATACAGGAATAATCACCCAGGAAAACACACTAGCCAGACAGATACAGGATACAGGATATACCCTCAGGATATACAAGCAGGGTAGGCACACAGGCTAGGCAAGGCAGGGTTCAGGGTAAAGAGAGCAAACCAGGAATAACAGGCCAAGGGTCTTGGGCAGGCAGCACAGCAAACAGAGTAACCAGGAAGAACAGACCAAGGGTCTGAAGCCACAGCCGTTCTACACACTGACTGGGGAACTCACAAAGGCTGAGGCTTCGCATACAGACAGAGAACAAACCCGGACAAAGGCCTCACCCCAACCCAGGGTAAGCCAGGAACAGAGGCTTCACCCCAACACAGGGTAAGCCAGGAAGGACCCGCAGTCCACAGACAGACAGTGGCAGGGAAGACCCCCCACAGAAGGACAACAGAGACACAGACACAGAAAGAAACTGGGCTGGAACCCAGAGAGAGGCTAAGCAGTAGTGCAGCAGACACTTACTAACCTGACCTGGCCTAAGAGCATAACAATTATGCAAAAGGCCCTGACTGCAAGCACAGCCCTTCCTTATGAAGGCTCTCACTGATGAGTCACCAGCAGCAGGACAGAAGCAGGAAGTACACTGACCCCAAAGAGAGGCTTGACACACATAGGAAGTGAGCCCACAGGAAAGACAGGCAGGAGCCATCTTGGAAGCTGGCACAGACCCGGTGGCAGCCATCTTAGATGCTGGCTCCCCAGAGAGGCATAGCACACACAGGTGAGGTCTAGTGAAGTAATCAGCACACAGAGCCAGAGACAAGACTAACACAAAGACAGACAGAAGCCAGCAGAGCTGCTGGCCCCCAGAAATGAGGTAAGTCTGAGGGTGGTCACGGCCACAGACATGACAGTTGCTCAAAGCACTCAAACACACTCAGAACCTTACTGTACCATAAATATTACACTGGGCAGAACCTAATATACCAATATACCACCCATACGGAAAATGCAGACCGTCAACAATATGAAACAAGGGATCATAATATCACAATTCTCATGTAGAGCCACAAAACACCCTAATTCATGTTTAATATGGGATAAAATGCCATAAATAAGTAAATAAATATAAACTTTTAATGTTGAGCACCTGATTCTCAAAGTGGACATATTCCACACTATAATGAAAATAAAATGATCTTTTCTACCTTTGTTGTCTGGTGACTTTGTTTTTCTGATCATGCTGGCCCAGTATCTGATTCTGCTGCTATCTGTCCTCTTAACTCTGTTTCCAGGACTTCCTTTCCATTTATTTCTTTACTTTCCGCCTTTCTTCTTCATTTCTTGACCTACATCCGTAAGTAAAAGCTGGGTCCTCCGCAGACTTGACTGTCCAGTGGATCCAGCTTCTGCCTATTTTCTTCATCCATGTGCAGTTTTTCTACTCTCTTCCTTTTCCTTCATCTCATCTCCTTCCTCCTTCCTTCCTCCCCCTCCATCCATCTCCAGCATTTCTTCTCTCTCCCTTCCCTCTCTTCCATTCATGCCCAGCAACCCTCCTCTCCATCCACCCACCCATGTCCAGCAACCCTTCTCTCCCCCCTGCCCTCCCCTCCATCCACCCACCCATGTCCAACAACCCTCCTCTCCCCCCTGCCCTCCCCTCCACCCATGTCCAGCAACCCTCCTCTCCCCCTGTCCTCCCCTCCATCCACCCATGTCCAACAACCCTGCTCTCCCCTCCATCCAACCATGTCCAGCAGCCCTCCTCTTCCCCCTGCCCTCCCTGCCCACCAGCGACTCTTCTCTCCCCTGCCCCCCTTCAGCCATCCGTAGATTTCGCTTCCCCCCCAGCCATCCATAGCTTTTGCTTTCTCTCCCCCCCCCCCCGGGTCCTGTCTCTTCCGCCCGCTCTCACCCATCCGCGTGGTCGCTTGTTTTTAAAGCCGGAGGCGTTCTCCCTCCGACGCTGGCGATTCACATAGCCAGCCTTAATCTGCCTGCGTCGGAGCCTCTCCATCAGATGCGTCCTGCCTCCTCTAATGCAACTTCCTATCTTACGCAGAGGTGGGACGCGTCTCAGGGAGAGGCTCTGACACAGGCAGATTAAGGCTGGCTATGTGAATTGCCGGCGTCGGAGGGAGAACGCCTCAGGCCGGAGTGACCACGCGGCTGGGTGAGGGCAGGGGGAGGTGCAAGACTCGTGCGGGAGGGGGGAGGAGGCAGAGACCGGTCACTGCAGCATTTGGCGCTTAGGTGCCATCTTCTAAAGATCTGTTTGGCAGCGCGACCGTTCCCCCTGCGCCCCACCTAGCTACGCTTCTGCCCCTTTGGCCAGCAGCCAAGGGAAGTCCACGATTGGGCTGGGGAAGCTTAGCCTCCCCAAGCCTCTTATACGGGACGCCTATGGCTTCTCTCATATTTTGCACAGTACAGGAGGAAATACATTTCTGTTTTCTATTTGTCCAGTGTTCTACTACATAGAAGGTTTGTCTTTTTGATAATCTATGTTCTGTGTGTGGCCGAGGTGCTGTATTCAACTAACATGTAGTTTTGGTAGCAAAGCAGCTTATTCTATTTTCCCCATATGAGGAGGTTTATTGGTGTTCTAGAGCTCGTGTGACAATTGACGTGTGGCGCCTTCATAGACAGAGTTGCTGTTTGAGCTCTTTCAGTGCTGTAATAGCATGACAAGTTTGATTTATAAGTTGTGTGTTTTGCAGGATTTTTGGGCAAGTTGGATGAGAGAAAGAGAGAGGGGGGCGAGGGGGCAGACTGTGGGCAAGTGGGATGTATGTGAGAGAGAGGCAGACTGGCTGCAGGCCTGGCATTATCTACAAACACTTTTTTCAATGCACTTTAATTGCTGTCCAAGACACATACATATATACACTGAAGTTTTCACTGTTTAATGTTCTTGCCACTTTATTCTTTGACATATGATACACATTTAATATCTAAATTTAATAAAAGGTACTACTTTCAACTATGGAGGAGTAGCCTAGTGGTTAGTGCAGTGGGCTTAGGTCCTGGGGAACTGAGTTCAATTCCCACTGCAGCTCCTTGTGAATCTAGGCAAGTCACTTCACCCTCCATTGCCCCAGGTAGGAAATACGTCCCTGTATACAATATGTAAACTGCTTTGAGTGTACCCACTGAAAGGCAGTATATCAAGTCCCATCCACTTACTTTGTTTTTTTTTTCTGCATGGATATAGGCCCCTCCCCTGACCCCACTTCCTTTAGTCTCCCCAAAGAGCTGGGCCACTGACTACCAATGCCTGCACTATCCCCCTCTGATCCCTCAAGGACAAAACAGCCCTAAGCTTCCAAACCCCAGAGCCTTAGCGTGCAAGGAATACAACTTACTGGTGATGTCATAAATGTCATTGGTCACAAACTTCCCAGCACAGTGTTATATGATGTACAGGAACCTGGCACACAGAGAGCACATACTGAAACAGCTTTCTAAAATAGAAGCAGCATGGGTCTGTATAAATAACCCCCAGAGGGGAAAGAGAGAGCTCAGAGCACCAGGCAGGAGAAGAGAATTAGGTGGAGGGAGACAGAGGAAGGTAGAGAATTCAGAGCAGGGAGAAGGCAGTGGACAGAGACCTCAGAGGGAGAGGAGACAGACAGCTCAGAGCAAGAAGGAGACATACATACCCTGGTAATGAAGAATAAAGGGACTGTGAGTGAACCCGAGTTCAGTTGTCAATGGAAGGAGGACAATTTAACCAGGAAGGAGCATTTCTCAGCAGAATGGAAGGATTTACCCCTCTCCTCCAGACCTGAGCAAGGGTGAGTACATCAAGAGCTAAACTTACAAATCAGTTTTAGTTTTCCTTGACGCTGTCCATACAGATCTATCATTTCCCCTCGTCCACCTGCTGTATTGGTCTTCCTGGACCTAAGGTATTGGTACTGGTTCTATCTGGGCACACAGCATCTCCAGAGAGATCATACGTTCTTCCCTTTGCATTCTCTGCTGCTGGTTAGAGGACTGCAGAAATGGGGTTCATTGGGGCCAGAAATAAAGCTATCAACTGGCTTCTGATTTGCTAGAAAGGGTTGAGCCAATCCTCAGCTTACCTCATTGCATGGGTTCTCTAATAAAAACAGGACTACAAGACCCTGCATTCATTGGGTTAAAGCCAGAATTGAATTAACTGTTGGACAAACCTGGAATCAGTTAGCAGCTTTAGATGGAGTGGACTCCCACATTGCAATGCCTAGTGCTGGTTGTTAAACGTTTCCCTGCAGGCTCGATGGGTTGGAAGATGGGTTTGATGTTGCATCTGCTGCCTTTTCCAACCTCTGCCAGATTCTCTAATGCTTACTGCTCTGTGATCTCCCCACAGCTGCTCTCTCAGGGAAGCCAATGATCGCCAGCATGAGACATTCAGCCAGCAGCGCCAGACCCAGTTCATGGTACAGAGAACCCCCTGGAACATCATGAGGATGGGCCGTCTGGGAGGCAGAACAACTGAGTACCAGCTGCCCTACCAGAGATCTCTGCCTGTGCCCATCTTCAAACCTGTGGACCTCAGCACCAAGGTCGAGTGGGTGGCTCCTCCACCAGAGCTGCCTAGCAGAATAGAGTTTAACAGGGCGCTGAGCAACTTGAGTGTTAATGGACTGTGCCAAGACAAGAAGATGATCTCTGAAATCAAGAGGGAGCTGCCCCTAGTCATTCAGCCAGTCCGAATGGAGTTAGGAAAAACAGGACTAGTGAGGTCCTTCTCCAGATCTATGTCTCAGGAGATACAGAGAGGCTGAGCTGGGAACAGGTTTGGGGATGCCTCAGCCTTATAGGGACCTTTACTAGAGATTTTTGGGATTTTATGTTAATTACATCTATGCCATGTAACTAGAGCTGTTCAAAGTTCTGATCCTGCTGCTCTCTGGCTACCAGGGAGGGTGTGGCTTTAAGATTCATACAACCAGGATTGTACCATCTCTCTCAGGGCTTACTGAGCCCAGAGTGAGAATTTTATGATTCTGACAGAAGAGACTAGGGGGCATGCAATGAAGCTACTAAGTAGTACATTTAAAACAAACTGGAGAAAATATTTCTTCACTCAACATGTAATTAAACTCTGGAATTAATTGCCCGAAAGTGTGGTAAAAGCAGTTAGCTTAGCAGGGTTTTAAAAAGGTACATAAGCCATTATTAAGATGGACATGGGAAAATCCACTGCTTATTTCTACAATAAGCAGCATAAGATCTGTTTGCTCTTTTGGGATTTTGCCAGGTTCTTGTGACCTGGATTGGCCACTGTTGGAAACAGGATACTGGGCTTGATGGACCTTCGGTCTGTCCCATTATGGCAATGCTTATGTTCTTATGTCTGTTAGAACTTAGAAAAGAAATCTTCACATTGTACAACAGGGAAATACCTGGTTTGGCATTAAGGTCTTTGAGATAGATGGAGCATGCCTGTAAAGTTATGCTAAAAAATTAAAGATGTTTTTATTCATTAAAATAACATGAATCTCATGAGCTGCTGGAGTCTATGAGTAAGAAAGAAACAACTTTGACTCATATATAGGAACTACAAATCCCAGAATATTTAGAGAGTAAATTGAAAGATCAGGATTGGCTCCACAGCCTGTGAACTGGTACTTGGTCATCCTCATTCTTGCATTTGGTCAGCCTGTGACTCAGACAAAAAGGTGGGATTTCATTATTTAAACATTATGTTTCTAATTTTAACTCTGTGGGAAGTTGAAACACTAATGTCTGATCTCCATTAAAAACAAATAAAAGTCAGCAGTTCTTGTGCTTAGTGTCTGGTTGTCCATTCAGACTCAGATGTGGGCTTTGGTTAGGTTGATCTCAGGATTGCTGCCAATGACTACAACAACAACAACAAAACATCCTGGTGTGTCATAGTGGAGCTGTTAGCAAAGGGATTACCACTGAGAATCATCCTTCTGCCAGGACACAAATCCCTGGGGCCCCAAATCTTCCAAGTATTCCTGCCCTGAGCTGTCTGTCTTTCCAAGGTTGTCAGGGTATGAGCAGTCTCAGTATGCCCTTGTAATATCCTTGTGTGAGCGCACACGCACACACATATAGATACACACGCTTATACAGACACACATGCATGCAGAGACACACACATGCACACAGAGACACATACACACATGTGCACACACACACGCAGATACACATGTCCATACACACATGCACATACACACACAGATACACATGTGCACATACACCTACAGACACACACATACACATGCACATACACACAGAGACACATGTGTGCACACACATGCAGACACACACAGAGATACACACATGCACGCAGAGACACATACACACATGTGCACACACATGCAGAGACACACACACAGCACATGGCCCCTCTCAGGCTAACTTACAAATACCAAAGGAAGGAGACTCAGGTTTCATGCATGTAAGCTTTTTAATAATAAAACTGGCAGGACTGGCATTAGACACACTGGGGCCCAGGGAGGGAAGTCAGGAAGGGATCCAGCCAGCGTCCAGTGCCCTGAAGCAGTAAGAAACAAGCAGGAAAGATAACCAGTGTACTGTACACCATACCACTCCCAGCATGACACACTTCTCCTTAATTAGCCAGTATATTTTTCCTATAACATGTCCCTGGATCTTACATTGGGAAAAAGGGATGCTGAGGGTCACCCCACTGATGCCTGGGTTTCTGCAATTACTGAGAGGCGCCACTGTTTAACGCTCCTGCCCTCCATATCAGCTGTAAGCTCCCTGCTGAAGCTCATTTGTATTTCTTCTAAAAGGTGATTGGATCTTGCTAATCTTTCGCCTTTTCCCCAACCTTCTTCCATATGTCCAGCCTCAGTCCAAGAGTAGGGTTACCATATTTGTGGAGACAACAAACAGAACACACACAAAAAAAATAGTTGCTATCTTTGCTAAAGAAATATTTAATCATAGCAAATGTGTAAATGGCTTTGAGTTAATAGACACTCATCAAAAAGTGACTGACTCACAGTACAATAATCTACTTTTCAAAAACTTCCAGATTTGAATTTGACTGAGTCCATGTGTACTTATCAGAAGAGCGGATATCCTTTCAACAACTTTGGCTTCCGAGATATGTGTGAAAATCATATGCTTAAAGGTGTGCCTGCATAAACAAAATTTCTTTGACAGATTCAACCAGCAGGGAAACAGAGACGAGATCAGCAATGCCTTTCTCTCTCTTTAGCAGCCTCATGTGTCCAGACTCACTAATAGGCCAGAGATGGTTTCTCTGGTTCTAGGTCAGTTCCCACCTAGGACAATTGCACTGAACCAATTCCCACCCATAACCCCTAAAATACAAAACACACTAGGACCAGTAATCTCCCTCCCTTTTCTCTTCCAGGTCATTTAGGGGGCCAGTACCCCCTCACACCCCTCCAACATTATCTATTACACATCCCTTTCCCCTTCCACCATGCAGTTTGTAAATGGAGGGACAATGCCCCCCCAACTAGGTTTCAACCTAATTCATGTTTAATTCAGGATCTAAATGTCATAAATAAGTAAATAAAACATTTATTTATTACATTTGTATCCCACATTTTCCCACCTATTTGCAGGCTCAATGTGGCTTACATGTTACCGTACAGGCGATCGCCAATATCGGTATGAACAAATACAGAGTGATGTTGTGGCAGAGTAGAGTTCATGTGTGACAGACACATTGGGTAATCGTAAGGAGGAAGAGTTAATGCACGAGCTTTGGTTATGTTATATTGCAGAGTTAGGACATTTAAGTTGAATTGTTAGGGTATGCCTTTTTGAACAGGTTAGTTTTTAGTAGTTTCCGGAAGTTTAGGTGGTCAAATGTTGCTTTCACGGCGTTTGGTAGTGCATTCCATAGTTGTGTGCTTATATAGGAGAAGCTGGATGCATAGGTTGATTTGTATTTGAGTCCTTTGCAGCTTGGGTAGTGGAGATTTAGATTTGTTCGTTTTGATCTTGATGTGTTTCTGGTTGGTAGGTCTATGAGGTCTGTCATGTATCCCGGGGCTTCGCCATAGTTGATTTTATGAACCAGGGTGCAGATTTTGAATGCAATACGTTCTTTGATTGGGAGCCAGTGCAGTTTTTCTCAAACGGGTTTGGCGCTTTTGAATCTCGCTTTTCCAAATATAAGCCTGGCTGCTGTGTTTTGAGCAGTTTGGAGTTTTTTTTTATAACTTGTTCTTTGCATCCCGCAAAGATTCCGTTGCAGTAGTCTAGGTGACTTAGTACCATGGATTGCACCAAGTTGTGAAATATTTCCCTGGGGAAAAAAGGTTTCAATCGTTTGAGCTTCCACATTGAATGGAACATTTTCTTTGTTGTAGCTTTCACTTGGCTCTCTAGCGTGAGGTTTCGGTCGATTATGACTCCGAGTATTTTCAGGCTGTCTGAGATCGGGAGGGTGTAGTCTGGGGTGATTATGTTGGTGGGTTTATTTGTGTTGTATTGAGATGAGAGGATGAGACAATGTGTTTTTTCTGAGTTAAGTTTTAGTTGGAAAGCATTCGTCCATGAGTTCTTGATGTTCAAGCTGAGTTTGATGTCATTGATGATTTCTGTTGGATCATGTTTGTAGGGGATGCATATTGTGATGTTGTCTGCGTAAATGAAAGGGTTAAGGCCTTGATTGGGTAAGGACTTGGCTAGTGGGGTCATCATTAGGTTGAAAAGGAGTGGTGATAGTGGTGATCCTTGAGGTACTCCACACTCTGCTTTCCATGGTGATGATATGTTCGAGTTTGATTTCACTTGATAAGTACTAGTAGTTAGGAAACCCTTGATCCAGCTAAGTACACTTCCACCAATCCCGAAGTATTCTAGGATGTTTAGTAGAATCTTATGGTTGACCATGTCGAACGCGCTAGACATGTCGAATTGGAGGAGAAGTACACTTTTGCCTGTTGCAATTTCTTGTTTGAATTTGACTAAGAGAGTAATTAGTACTGTAATTTGACTAAGAGAGTAATTAGTACTGTTTCGGTGCTATGGTTGGAGTGAAATCCTGATTGAGATTCATGTAATATTGAGAATTTGTTAATGTAGTCAGTGAGTTGCTTGGTTACCATACTTTCCATCAGTTTGACTAGCAGTGGGATGGATGCTACTGGGCGGTAGTTGGTGATATCGTTTGTTTTTTTTCTTGGTATCTTTTGGTATTGGGGTGAGTAGGATGTTACCATTTTCCTTAGGGAAGAGACCATGTTGGAGCATGTAGTTTAAGTGGGATGTGAGGTCTGTTATGAAGCGGTGGGGGGCGGATTTTAGTAGGTAACTGGGGCAAGTGTCCAATTTACATTGAGTCTTGGAGAACCTGTTGATCGCTTGTTTGACTGTTTCAGTGGTGAGGAGAGCGAAGCTTGTCCAGAATCTGTCCACTGGGTATTCACCAAGGGTTGGGTCCATACACTCGATGAAGTTTTCGATGTCGGTGATGTTCTGAGGTAGTGTGTTGCGTAGGTTTATATTTTTTTCATTGAAGTATGTGGCAAGTTTGTCTGCAGATGGGATGTCTGTGTTGGTTGTGGTGACCAAGGTGGTATCTAGTAGTTTTTTCACGCGTTGGTATAGTTTTTTCATGTCTTTGTAGTCAGGCCCGATTTTGGTTTTGTAGTATAATCTTTTGGCTTGTCTTATTGCGTATTTGTATTTCCTTTGCGTTAGTTTCCATGCATTGAGTGTTTGCATATCTTTTATTTTATTCCAAGCTCGTTCGAGTTTCCTGGTTTGTGTTTTTAGTTTTTTCAGTTCTTCGTTGTACCAAGGTATCGAGTTATGCCTTTGTGAGGTTCTTGTTTGTAATGGTGCTATTTCGTCTAATATGTTTTTACATCTTTTGTCCCAGTCTGAGAGGTAGTGTGTAGAGTCGGATTGTGCTGTCCATTCATCGTTGTACATCCGTTGCCAGAATGTTTTCGAGTCTATTTGGCCTCTTGTGCTGTAGGTTTTGTGTTCTTGTGTGCGGTGTGAACCCCTTTCCCGCCAGAGTAGGGATAGGTTTAGCTTGTAATGGTCTGACCATGGTGTGGGTGTCCATTTAATATCTGATATTGTTAGGTTCTGCTCTGTGGGCAGTTTGTATGAGATAAGATCGAGTGTGTGCCCTTTGTCATGGGTTGCTTGAGTGTGTGTCCATTTAAGGTCCTATAAATGGAGAAATTCATTGCATTCACGTGCGTTGGTAGAGTTTGGATCTTCTAGGTGAAGATTGATATCTCCCAATATGAGTACATTGGGGTTAGTTACACAGGTGTTAGATCTGAAGTCCATGAAGTGTGATTGGCATTCGTTCCAGTTGCCTGGTGGTCTATAAAACAGGACACAATTTAGGTGATCAAGCAGGGTTGTGTGGTGGATTCTGATTGAGGCGATTTCAATTTGGGATGTTATGGACTCGGCAGTGGTTACGGTAGTGAAGTGGGATCGATGGATCAGTGCTATACCTCCGCCTCTCTTTTCCTTTCTGGTCCATTGAGTGATTTTGTATCCTGGGGGGCATAGGTCTAGGATTATGGGGTCCTTTTGATCGTGGACCCAGGTTTCATTGATGAAAAGCAGGTTCAGGTTTTCTGACGTGATCCAGTCTGTTATTATTGCTGCTTTTAGAAAAATACAAACTGCAGTTCATGGGGGGGGGGGGGGGGGGGTGGCTATACCCCCCTGCCCCACCCCCTCAAACTAGGTTTCAACCTAATTCAGCCCCTCAAAATGACACATTGATTATGATTTATAACAAATTACTACTCTACCTATGAAAAGTTATTCTGTTATTATATGTCCTCTGTGTACATCCATATGCTGCTCTAACCTCCTTGTCCCAGACGCCATAAAAAAAAGCACCGCCAAGACTTCTGAGACCTACAAGTTATGGTTGGTAAAAAAAGGCTAGGGAGGGTGGTAAATGACTGAGGGGTGGGGGTGGGGGTGGGGGAAGTCCTTGATGGGAATTGTCCCGAGGGGAATTGTCCTAGGTAGGAATTGTCTTGGGGGGGGGGGGGGCAGTGGCATAGCCAAGGGTGGGCTCAGGTGGGCTCAGGCCCACCCAGTAGCAGCACATCTATGCTGTGGCTGGCAGGGATTCCTCAAGCCCCACCAGCCAAAAACTCCCAACAACTGTCCCTCCTGCATACATTGTAAATACCAGATCTTCGCCTGCAGTGAGCAGCGACTGATACATACTGCTTGCACCAGCCCCACAGCCTTCCCTCTGATGTATTCCAGCCTATGCGGAAACAGGAAGTTACATCAGAGGGAAGGCTGTGGGGCCAACATAGTAACATAGTAACATAGTAGATGACGGCAGAAAAAGACCTGCACGGTCCATCCAATCTGCCCAACAAGATAAACTCATATGTGCTACTTTTTGTGTATAACTGACCTTGATTTGTTTCTGCCATTCTCAGGTCACAGACCGTAGAAGTTTGCCCAGCACTAGCCCCACCTCCCACCACCGGCTCTGCAACCCAATCTCGGCTAAGCTTCCCCTACAGTGTTAGTATAACATGAAGAAAGAAATCCCTAAAACATTCAAAGTAATGAATCCATACAATTCAACATACTATAACACATTGTAAAGCAATAATCGGTCAATAGAACATCCAGTTCAACATGGACGCATAGATCATGAAAATGTGTGCTGGAACCAAAGCAGAAACAGTCGCCGCAACTTCTCAAATTTCATCAGCTTACCACGTTTTTGAGCAGTCAGCTAACACAAATAATAAGCTTCCCAAAGGGCATTTCTTACTTGGGAAGAGGTAGGAAACACCTTTGTACACTAACATTTAGCCACCTCACGGCAGAGGACCACAATACAAGGCAATAGCAATTTAACAATCTCTGGTGGCACTGATGTGTGTGGCAAATGCAAAAGAAAAAGACTAGGATTAGCCATTATGGAACACACATTACATAGTAACATAGTAGATGACGGCAGAAAACGACCTGCACGGTCCATCCAATCTGCCCAACAAAATAAACTCATATATGCTACTTTTTGCGTATAACTGAACTTGATTTGTTTCTGCCATTTTCAGGGCACAGACCATAGAAGTCTGCCCAGCACCAGCCCTGCCTCATTAGAAAACATTCTCACCCACTCCTTCCAAAAGTGGTAAACAAAAGCATATTCCCACCACATATGCACGTAGGTGCCCTTCTGCCCACAGTCTCTCCATCACTGACTCCTCCGAGATGGGAAAATTCGAGCCAATCGTGATGGGGACATATATCACCCATAAAGAGATTTTATCC
Organism: Microcaecilia unicolor; assembly: GCF_901765095.1. Lineage (NCBI taxonomy): Eukaryota > Metazoa > Chordata > Amphibia > Gymnophiona > Siphonopidae > Microcaecilia > Microcaecilia unicolor. Next base: position 92,426 of record NW_021963350.1, read on the forward strand.
CATTCTCCACCAAGCTCACAGAGATGAAGAGTCGAAAAGTATTCTGGGAGATATGTGACCAGTCCTGATTATAAAGTGAAAGGCCCAAATCTCTACCCCATATCTCTACAAATTTGGGTATACAAGGCCCCGAGTTCTTCATTAAAGTATACAGATAGGATATTATTTTACCATGAGCAGTGTGTATTAGTTGCTGCTCGCTGTCGGTGAAAATCTGCTATTTAAAAGGTATGCAGTGGAGGGGGTGATGTTTGAGAGACCATATGGCATGCAGGTGAGAAAGGGAGAAACCAAATCACTTGCGGAGTACTTCTGCCCACCCATCTTGGGCCCAGGCCCACCCAAAATTGGGTGTCTGGCTACACTCCTGGGGGGGGGGGGGGGATTGGTGGGTGGGAACTTGCCTGATACTGGCTTCTCTCATTATGTGGGAAGGAATGTTGGTCATAGGCACATAAAAGAAAAAGAGGATATTTTCCTAAAAAAATTTTAAAAACCTGGAGGACATGTCGGATGAACTCCAAAAGAAGGACATGTCCTTTTAAAAGAGGACATATGGTTACCCTAAAGAGCAGCAAAGGAATGAGACTTGTCCATGCCAGGCCAAAGCTTGAAGGAGCTTTGATTTCTACAGCAAATGTCTGGCAGCGAAGAAGAGAGATTTCCTGGAACAGTTCAGCCCCCCAGGGTTACTGGGATGGGCTGCAGAAAGGTAATCCTGTTTTGCTGAAATGACACGTGATGGCTGGGAGGGGGCTGTCTCTGGATTTACTGTTACTCTGCCTGATTCCCTGGCGTGTTTAATTCTCCAATTTAGAATGACCAAACTCTGCAATGGAAATATGTGAACATGGCATTCGGGAGGGGAGAAGGGCAAGCAAGGGCAAAGGCGAGGGAAGGGGAAACAGCAGCCTGGTACTGCAGTCACGTTGTGACTTTATTCAGTAGGTGAAAAGCCCTGCCACATACCACTAGATAGCCTAGGATTAGGTGGTCCAGTTCCCTGTGTATTGTTTTAACAGCAGCTGAATACCTTCCTCAATATTCCTTTCATCTCAGTCCTGCTGCCTGACAGCATAATCAAGACAGAGCTGGGGGATAAATACACAGCTGTTATCTCTATATTAGCAGGAGTGAGGTGCATTGACAGTGCTTGGTGTGTGTGTGTGTGTGTGTGTGTGTGTGTGTGTGTGTGTGTGTGTGTGTGTGTGTGTGTGTAGTGTGTGTGTGTGTGTGTGTGTGTGTGTGTGTGTGTGTGTGTGTGTGTGTGTGTGTGTGTGTGTGTGTGTGTGTGTGTGTGTGTGTGTGTGTGTGTGTGTGTGTGTGTGTGTGTGTGTGGTGTGTGTGTGTGTGTGTGTGTGTGTGTGTGTGTGTGTGTGTGTGTGTGTGTGTGTGTGTGTGTGTGTGTGTGTGTGTGTTGTTGGGGGGGGGATCAATCATGGAATAGCAGGGGTGCCACAGGGCATGCAAGGGTTCATTGGCAGTAGTGTTATGTGTAGAGGGGGGGGTTTGGTTGCATCTCAGTAGTGAAAAACAGGGGGTGCTGAAGGGGAAGAATTTAGAATATTGCTCTTCTGCAGTAGTAGGTCAAGACAAGATACATTCAGGTACAGTACATATTTTCCTGTGCTGAAAGGGCTTACAAGTTTGTACCTGAGGCAGCGGAGCAGAGGGTTAGGTGGGACGTGAACCCTGGCTTTGCCTGGTCTCAGCCCATTGCTCTAACCCAGTGATGGCAAACCTTTCAGAGACCGAGTGCCCAAACATCAACCCCAAATCTAATTATTTATCGCGAAGTGCTGGTACTCATTATGGGTGGGGTCACCACATATGACTCCACCCCTATGATAGCCACACCCCCTTACACCAGCCATGGCGCATATAAACAGACATCATTGAAAATATTATACTAGTATAGGAGAAAAAAATAACATGATTTTCTTTCATTATAAATCATTTCTGTAAGTTATTACAGCTCCAGTATACCCAGTGCAAAATAAGACAGCAGATGTAAATTCTCAAATTGGACATATTCCAAACACTAAAATGAAAATAAAATGATTTTTCTACCTTTGTTGTCTGGTGATTTTGTTTTTCTATCCATATTGGTCCTAGTCGCTGATTCTGCTGCTCTCTATCTGTTCTCTTAACTCCATTTCCAGGGCTTCCTTTCCATTTATTTCTTTACTTTCCTCCTTTTTTCATTTCTTGCCCTCTATCCATGTCCAGCAACCCTCCTCTCCCCTCCTGCCACAAATGTCCAGCCACCCATGTCCAGCCACCCTCCTCTCCCCTCCAGCCACAAATGTCCAGCCACCCTCCTCTCCCCTCCAGCCACCCTCCTCTCCAGCCACCCATGTCCAGCCACTCTCCTCTCCCCCTTGCCCGCCCGCCCTCCCTCCCACCCAGCACCCAGCATTAGGCCGCCAGCCTTCCCACCCAGCACTAGGCCTCCCTCCCACCCAGCACCAGGCCTCCCCCCTCCCACCCACTCAGCACCCAGCAGCACCCAGCATCAGGCCTCCCTCTCAACCACCCAGCACCCAGCAGCACCCAGCATCAAGCCTCCCTCCCTCCCACCCAGCGGCACCCAACACCAGACCTCCCTCCCAGCACTAAGCATTAGGCCTCCCACCACGCAGCAGCACCCAGCGTCAGGCCTACCGCCCTCCCACCCAGCATCAGGCCTCCCTCCCTCCCACCACGCAGCAGCACCCAGCATCAGGCCTCCCTCGCACCCAGCGTCAGGCCTACCTCCCTCCCACCCAGCACCAGGCCGACCTCCCTCCCTTCCACCAAGCACCACGCCGCTTGCCCTCGCTCCCTCCCTCTTCCAAACAAGCATCAGTCCGCCCGTCCTTCCACCCTCCCTCCCTCCCAGCACCACGGCCCCCTCCTCCTCTGCAATTGAAAAAACGTACCGGGTTAAGGCAGCGTCAGCAGCGGCAACGAAAAGCGTAGTCTTCACTGGCGCGCTTCCCTTCTGTCTCGCTCTCAAGATGACGGCGGGACCAGAGCTTGAGAGCGAGACAGAAGGGAAGTGCGCCAGTGAAGACTACGCTTTTCGTTGCCGCTGCTGACGCTGCCTTAACCCGGTACGTTTTTTCAATTTCAGAGGAGGAGGAGGAGGGGGGTGGTGCTGGGAGCGAGGGAGGACGGGCGGGTTGAAGCTTGTCTGGAAGAGGGAAGGAGCGAGGGCAAGCAGCGTGGTGTTTGGTGGGAGGGAGGGAGGCAGGTCTGGTACTCGGAGGGAGGGAGGGAGAGTGGGCGGAGCGGACCAGCGACTGGCGCGCGTGCCAAGGGAGAGGGCTCTGCGTGCCCTCTCTGGCACGCGTGCCATAGGTTCGCCATCACTGCTCTAACCAATAGGCTACTCTTTCACTCGTAACTGAAGGGCAGCAGTGAGGTGCACTGATAGAGCTACAGGCAGGCCTCAGTGTTCCAACAGCAGGATTTGTTGCCAGGCAGGAATGAGGTACATTAGCATAGCTGTGTGTGAGGATCTCAGTACTGGGTGCTGCAGGGCAGGAGTGATGTGCACTAATAGAACCATGTGTGTGTTTGCTGGAATAACAGGAGGCACTACAGGGCAGGAGTGAGGTGCATTAGCAGAAACTTTTGTATGGGAGTCTCAGTACTGGAATAGCAGGCAGTGCTGCTGAGCAGGAGTGAGGTGCATGGGCAGAGCTGGGCAGAAGGGCCTTAATGCTCAAACCTCAATATAAAAGGTATGAATTGAGGCACAGATGTTTTGAAATAATTTGAGTCCATGACACATACAGTCATTATTGAAATCCTGCACTGTAAATTTAGACATATTGTAATGTGTGAAACATCCATGCAAGATGCCTCTGAGATCTGGTATGTGTTGACATGGCCAGTCCCTGCTGTTTGTTTTTATTCACTCCCCAGGGTGCTTGAAATCTAATCTTCTGCTGTGATCTATATTAAGTCCTAGTTATGGCTGTATTTTCCCCTCTAACATGGGAATTTCAAAGGCAGATTTTGGGGGAGTACCAGCAAAGGAAGAAGGTAAAGACTCCCCTAAAAGGACCAGTCTCCTAATGGGGAGGACTCCCCTCACCCTCCATTAAGTCTCTGTCAGATACATTCTTAGTACGGTTACCTGAATTTTGGTTTTGCTAATCTGGGACAGTTGGGTGGGGCCCCTGTTGGGCAACTTTAAACTTAAAAATTATAGTTTACTAAAAATATTCAGTTCATAAACAGAGAAAATGGCGGCATATAAAGCCACACAGAGTTCCTTAACCATCCTATCACCCCTTGCCCAAATTCAGTTGTACCTCCTCTCTCCTCCATCCTGTCACTCAGCAGTGGTTTTGTCACTCTGTGTCCTCAGTTCCAATGTCCAGTCCTTAATTCAAATACCAATTCTTTATTCTCTCTCAGATTTATCTGCCTATCCCCCAATCTCCTGTCCCCTTCCTTAGTTCAACTACCCCTCCCTCTCTCCTTCCATTGCCCCTTCCATTCAGTCTCTCACTCTCCCCTCCTTCAGAGCCAGGTAAAATGGCACTCAGACTTCACACAGTCAACACTGTCCACCACCCATTGTGGTTCAAATCCTTGCAGATTTCTTCTTACTTAGCCTGACAATGTTGCTCCTCTCTGCCATAGACCACCTCCCCTCCTGCAGACGTTCTCTTGGACTGCTGCTTCCCTCACACTGCTCTCCATCTCCCAGTTGCATGCCGGCCCCAAAGTGTTGCACTGTTGGCTGTGCCTTACCACAGAGGGGCAGCATAGCATTTCATCTTTGTCTCCTCAACACTGCAGATCCATACTGTGGCTCCAGGCAGGAATTTTTGGCCTAATGCTTGTGGATTGTTGAAGGGCTGGGTCAATTTTTGCATTATCAGCAATGACCCCTTTTACCAGGTTGTAATTGTCATGCTCTCCTCTCATCTCACCACCTCCTCACATTTTACCAAAGGGTGAAGGATGTGTAAACCTTTTTAGGCTGAGACCAAAGCCAGGCCAGAACTGGTGGGTGCTCTGCCACAACCTTTTGACTCCACTCATACCCGCACAGGGCCTGGCCACACCACACCAACCTGACATAGCACAGTTCTTCCTAGTCAAGTTCACTCCCCTTTTTCTCCTCTGGCTGTGGCAGGCGGCAGCATATAGATTTTGTGCCGGAGAGCCTTCTCCTGCTGCTGCAGAGAGAGAAGGAAGAGAAGGTGCATGCACAGGGTGAATTTTTTCCAATTGGGGACAATGGCTTACTGAAGAAAGACCAATCAAGGACTAGTATGTAAATTTGGGGAAAATCCCCTAAAACTGGGGACATCTGGAAACTTTATTAGTCCACTATCACCTACCATTTCTTTTTGTCCCTTGTTTCCAGGTAGACTAATATGGCAACCAGAAATATTTACTCAGGCCTTATAGTAAACTGAGAGAGCTCATTTGCCAGGAAATGTGAAACCTTTAGAAAAGAATGAAGTGAGGCCCAGAAGGTAGCCATCTTGGTTGTTAGGACCCCGGGTTCCCAGGATGTGCCTGAAGTGAGATGTCACAGTGCACAGAAGCAGCACTCTCTTCTACTCCCTCCTGCTGAAGTCCAGTTCAACTTTGTAGAGATGCCAAGTTACCCAGTTCCAGGCTGGAGACTTTTTGGCCAGTCCTGGTTTTGAACTTACATCCCAAAGCAGCATGGAATTTGTGGTGTCCGATCCTGCCTATTGAAATCAGTGCTGCAAGTCCCATAACACACCAGAATGGTGTCGTCAAAAATCCAAGACTATCCTAAAATCTCCAGCCTGAAACTGGGTAACTTGGCATCTCTGATTTTCAAAGCCTTTGTAGCAGGAGTTTCAAGCCCCAACTTGTCCCCAGCCAGCCTCCAGCTCCTCAGCACTAAGTACCAGCCATACTCTGAGTCTTTTAATATTTTATTATCATACAAATATAAAGATGACTTTTTATTTGTGCAAAATAAAAAAAAACCCAAAACTTTCTTTCTAGCCATAAGTGCAGTCCCTGGTCAGTGCACACTGGACAGCTTCAACGCACAATAATCCAGAGAGTGGAAGAGCTGGAGTGGGGGGGAGGGGGGCACTGCCGGTCTCTCCCTTGAAGCGGCACATTTGGAAAGTCCTTCTTGCTCATCTTCATGCATAACATTCCCAATCTGATCTGGGTGGGGTGAGGGTCTTTCTAAGGGCAGCTCCCCTTTCTCCAGCATAAGATGAGGGAGGAAGACGTTCAGGTCAGCACTTTACTGCGGCAAAGCTGCCAAATAATCCAGTTCCAGGAGGGACAATTGGCCAGTCCTGATTTTTAGAACCAGCATCCCACTATACTGTAGTATGTATAAATCCTGCACTGCTTCTGCTATGTGAAATAAGCAGGACAGGCACCAGAATATAGAGTCTAAACAAATCCAGCACTTCCAGCCACGTCAGCATCCACATACCCCAGCAACTATGGAGGAAGACCTCTCCCTCCCCTCATTCCCAGTTCCACTTCATCCTACAGTCGCTCACTTTCTCGTAACTCTCTTGCACGCTTCCCAAAGGGCTCCTTGCTTGCCATCCCAGAAATCACACAATCCTCTGCAACTTTCCTGTAAGAAACACCTGGAACAAGGACCCTTGCTCCTGCTTAGTATCTTTCTGTGAGTCCAAGTTGGGTGTTATCTACACATTGTCTATTCCTTAGATCCAACCCAAAGGTTCCACCTGCTAACTAACCTCCCTCAGGTGTGCTGTTAGAGGACAGGCTTTTGCTTATCTGACAACAATAATAACAAAAAAAACCTTCCTCAAAAGGAAATGTGTCAGCTGCCCCACTGAACTAGGTTTCATTTGAGCACCCCCACGTTTCCAGGGGAGAGAAGGGAATTTGACATTTTAACCTGCCTTTCCATGAAATGCTCAAGGCAACAATTTCAGATGATACAGTTCCTTCCTCAGAGAGTTTACAATCTAAGTGGTTTCTTGAGGCACCATGGAACAAGGTCACATGTAGTATCATCGGGGGGAGGGGGAGAGGATGTATTTGAACCCTAGTTTCCCTAGCTCTCACTACTTTTCAGCTCACACTGAAAGGTGCACACATATCCGACACCCTTTGGTAACAATTTGGGTGGGACCTTTATAAATTAATATATCCCCACTTTACAGGTCTCCTTCTCTCAGTGATAGGAAGGGGCCACACTGTGCCACATGGCACTTAGGGGGGAGATAGAGTTCTCTCTTTCAGACACATGCATAATCTTAGCTCCTCTACCATGCAGCATTTTGATGGCCAAAAGCTCCCTACCTGACAGGCATTCACAGCTACCAGTCCACTGATTGCCATAACTGGCCACATAAGAGGCCAGTCCTAACACATTACATACACAAAGACCTTACTGTCAAAGATAGCTGGATGTTTAGGCAGACTAGCTGCAGCAGTGCATTATTTACTAACTGGAAAAAGAATGTGCAAAAGGCATCAGAAGATGCTTAGCTTCCTCAGCCTCTCTGGGCTTCCTGAGACATTGACCTGGAAAAAGACCTCGGAAGTCCTGGCTTCTCAAACTCTATTCGGATTGGCTGCAAGACTGGGGTAGCTCCTTCTTGATCTCAGAGATCATCTTCTTGTCCTGGCACAACCCGTTGGTCTCTGGATTGCTCAGGGCCCTCTCAAATGCTATCATATCATGCACCTCTGGTGGGGTGGCTACCCTCTCCACCTTGGTGCTGAGGTCCACAGGTTTGAGATGGGCACAGGCAGGGATCGCTGGTAGGGCAGGTGGTACTCGGTTGTTCTGTCTCCCAGGCGGCCCATTCTCATGATATTCAGGGGGGATCTCTGCACTATGAACTGGATCTGGCCCTGCTGGCTGTATGTCTCATGATGGAGTTCATTAACTTCTCTGAGAAAGCAGCTGTAGGGAGATCATAGAGCAGTGAGCATTAGATAATCTGGCAGAGGTTGAAAAAGGCAGCAGAAGATACAATCTTAAATCCATCTTCCAACTTCACTGTACCTATATATAATATCTAAACCACTTTGGCTTTACCACAGGAAGGCAGTATATCAAATGCATGACCCATACCAATATCTATGCCCCTTGTCAAGCCTGCAGGAAAACGTTTAACAGCCAGCACGAGGACAAGGCAATGAGGGAACAAGGCACATACAGACACCGTACTTTGCTTTGTATATTTACATACTGAAGACAGTTCTGGAAAGCTTTTGAAAATTACCCATTCTGATGGTTCTTTGCCTTTGTGTGGTTGTCAGTCAGGATCTATTATTTTGCCTTGAATGCAGCTGTTTTTGTGCCCCCCCCCCCCCCCCCCCCCCCACAGAAGCTGCTGCACTAGGTGGATGTCTAGATCACCTAAAGTTTACGCTGGCCCTGATTCTACCTGATCATCCAGCCAGCCGCAGTGAATGCAAATGAAAGATCACCAAAAGTGCTTTGCACTCGGAGCCATTACCAGTAGCTTAGATTCAAGGAGTCAGATACAGGGGAATGGGAGGAAGAATTGATAGGCAAACAACTGGTTTTTATTTGAGTCTAAGCTTTGCACTCACCCTTGCTCAGGTCTGGTGGAGAGGGACAGATCTTCCCATTCTGCTGAGAAATGCTCTCTCCTGGCCATGTTATCCTCCCTCCATTGACAGCTCAGCTCTGCTGCACTCAGGATCCCGGCTGTCTTCAATACCACAGTTTTCCCATAAGTCTCCATCACTGTCGTCTATGCTGTAATCTCTCCTTGGTTCTCACAGGTTGCTTGGAACTCTGAGGCTTTACCACTGTGAACTCTCTGCTGCCTAGTTGACGGGTTGTAGTTTTGTCTCTATCTTATCCTGGGCTTACTGCCCAGTTGCATGGGATTTATATGAGGTATCTGTTGCTATTTTGGTGCCGTGTTGTAAGGAGCTATATCTGGTCTGGTTGGAGATTCATGCCCACTCCTAGAGGAGACATGTGGTCAGGATGTGTCTCTGGAGCAGTGACTTTAGACTTCCAGTGTTCTAAACTAAGCTCATCACACATAACATCCCACATACTACAAGACAGAACGATCTTCCAGTGACCCTGAAGGGCTCTGCAACCCATCCCCTCTGTTAAAGGAAATATTTACTGTTGGGTGAACACCTTGCATTACCCAATTGTTGTTCAGAAGCTTTAAGCAACTACCTTGATGTCCCAGATGCACCAACTGCAGCCTTGAAAATGCCCCCAACCCTCTGATCAAACATTCACAGGAGACTGTGTGTGCCATTCATGGTATCACTAAAACAATGGCTGCCTTCATGTTAGCTGGAATGTAAAAATACAGAATTACAAATGGAAAATCCATCTTTCACGTGCTTGCATGGGTGTGCCTCCAGTGTTTTCCAAAACTGTCACCATTACAGTGAGGCCACATAACAAATTCCTGTTTAATGCCCCTTACACTGAAAAAAAAAGCAGTAATTCACCAGCCCTCTGTAAACTTTCCTAAACAAAAAGCAACACTGTCATTAATCCTCTCTTGTGTGGTGGGGGGGGGGGGGGGGGGGGGGGGGCAGGAGAATGATGACTTTAGGTTTCTGCCATGTATGTAAAAAAAGAGGAATAGAACAAACATAACCAGCAAAATGTACTAGATCTAATAATATGAGAGGAGCACCCTCGGAGATTAAAACACTCGCGTGGTAGTCACTCAAGACCACTAATGGGTGCAACATTGCACGTCATTCATTGGGTCACTCACTTACTCTTGTGATATTTTATGTGCAATTATGTGCCCAGTAACTACTAATCAAACAAATGCACTGCAGTTGACCAACTCAGCCAACATAAATGACAAATCAAATAAAGCTAAAAAAAATTATCATGAATCACTTATCTTATGAGCCCTGCGTCGGCAAAACCAGACGCTAAGGGCTCCGATGACTGAATGGCTCAATAGTCATGAAGAAAAGACTGCTCTCCCCTGAAATGAAACAGTGTGCCCAACGCACTTTCTGTAAAGAAAGAGGAGCAGGCCCTGCAAGTCTGCCTGTACAAAGCCTACTCTCTCACTGTGACTGGGAAGCCCTGAGATGTTGGTTATCTGCACTGTATCTGGGATAGTTTTTCTTACTCTAAAGAGTGTAGCTGTGGCTGGAGTGTGTCTAAAGCCATGTAGTTCATTCCATTGTTACAGAAACTGGTCCTATAAATCCCTATAGATTTGCTGGGGTAAAACCGAGACTGCTTCAGCTGGTTCTGTTACCCTTTCAGGAACACCAGTGCTTCCAACAGGTACTGAGCAATTGAGTGTGATGTGAGAGCACATCTCAGGCACCCAAACCAACCACAGCATTTCTTACAAGCTAAGTTTTGAGAAGCGAATGTATCTGCATCCCCATATCACACTACACATAGAGCTACGTTACTAGAGAAGGAGAGGACTCAAGAGCTGGCCTTAGGCAGTGATACGGAGACTCAGCTCTTGAGGCGAGAATGGTGAAGGAGTCACATGTGTTCTAGTTCTGCAGTGAGACAGATTTATGATTAAAAAAATCCTTTTTTTTAAATTAAATATAAAAATGAGTTATCTGCATGTGATGAATTCTACTGGAAGAGGCATTTTTTCCTTTTACCAGAGCTGACCTCCGGGGTGGGAATGGAGGTGCTAAAGAAGGCAATGGGTAGGGAACTCTAGATCTTCAGAAGTTTTCCTCTTCCAATTCTAGGGATTCCTCCTTGTCCCCTTCTTCTCCACCAGTTGGTTCCTCACCAGATGTGTGCGTGATGAGGACAGGGATAGCTTCTGCAGTGAGGACAGGGGTTTCCCCTCGGTCTGCTCATTGTTCTCTGGTGGATAGCATTGCCTAGCCCGGGACACAAAATCTTCTCCCACATCCAACACGATCAGTCAATCCTAGGAAGGACACAGACAGTTCACAATCTACCACTGCAACCTAGGCCGCAACCCTCCTGGTCCAAAGTCAGAGAGCAGTGCCCCAGCCTCAGCACCTCTCCAAAGGAGCACATAGAGAAACAAGCTGCAAGGTGTCCAGGATAGCTGAGCTTTTACAATACCCAGAAGAAATATTCATCAGATAAATTTGCATAAGTTTGGTCTGAGAACTAGATTACTTTGCATACATGGTTGTGACCTTTAAGGATCCTAGAAGAACAACTCCTTGTTCTAGGTTTGGGGCCCTTGAAGGACTATCTAGAACCTCTCTTCTAGGTTTGTGACTGTTGAAGGACAGTCTAGAACATTTCTCTATTCTATTTTTTTTATTTATTTTTTATTACATTTGTACCCCGTGCTTTCCCACTCATGGCAGGCTCAATGCAGCTTACATGGGGCAATGGGGGGTTAAGTGACTTGCCCAGAGTCACAAGGAGCTGCCTGTGCCTGAAGTGGGAATTGAACTCACTTCCTCAGGACCAAGTCCACCACCCTAACCACTAGGCCACTCCTCCACTCCACTCCACTCCACTTCTAGGGGTTCATCCAATCAACCAGTAGTCCTCAGGACCACCTGAGTAGTCAGGTTTTCCAGCTGTCCCTAATGGATGTACAGGAAACATGTTTGCATACACTGTAGGCAATTAATGTGAATGTATCTCATGCATATTCATTGTGGATATCCTGGCCAGGTGGGCCCTGAGGACCAGTTTGAAAAGCACAGCACTTTAGGTTAAACAAATCATCTCCTTCCACCTCTTCGCCAACGTCAGTCTTCTTAGTATCAGTCATCCAGAGCTTCTAACACACCTGCTACTCTAGATGCCCACCAAGGATATTTTTGAACTACAAACCAATTTAAGATAATGAATAAACGTGTGTGTGTTGCACACTGCTAACAACAATGACACAAGGTCCCGGCTCTGGTTCTACTTAACCAGGAAGTATAAGGTAGCAGCAGGAGGAAATCTGCCAGGCCAACAAAAGAAGAACAAATCCTCCGTACAGAAATCTATGTCTATAGCATGTGCAGGCAGTAGTTTTGTAATTCAGGCTCACAGAACTGAAGCAGCACAGAAATCCTTACACATGGATTTGCACCTGCTCCAAAGAGATGTAAATGTACATAAGTACATAAGTAATGCCATACTGGGAAAAGACCAAGGGTCCATCGAGCCCAGCATCCTGTCCACGACAGCGGCTAATCCAGGCCAAGGGCACCTGGCAAGCTTCTCAAACGTACAAACATTCTATACATGTTATTCCTGGAATTTTGGATTTTTCCAAGTCCGTTTAGTAGCGGTTTATGGACTTGTCCTTTAGGAAACCGTCCAACCCCTTTTTAAACTCTGCTAAGCTAACCGCCTTCACCACTTTCTCCATGTATGCATGCATTTACACATGTATTTTATAAAATAAGCCCAAAACCTGCAACTCCACTCCCAGGAATGCCTACGAACAGATCACCTCAAGCTAGTGCACCTGCTTTTTGTGCAGGTATAGTTCCTGCAATTTTCTAAAAGTACTTTCACATGTGTAAAACAGGATTTTATAAAATTATCCACATCCTATACATACATCACTCACAGAGCACCTCTGTGCAACATGGATATCGCATACATACTGCAGGGGGTGCTCTGAGTGGGGAGAACTGAGCACTGTAGCATCAGGTGTAGAAAGAGGCTGGGGAGAGGGTCAAAGATAGCAGGGACAAACCAGCACGAAGAAGAGGTATCTTTCAGGGGGGCTGCTCAAAGATACCTGTCTCTTCTGCTGGTGCCTGCAGCAGCCGCCAGGCCTCCGATGCATTCTTCAGGCTTTCGTAAGTCATGCTTGAAGTCTCGCTTAGCAGGGCATCTGCTTCCCTGCTGAACCCTGTGTAGTAAGCAAGAAGCATCAGCAGGGTGAAAGGGGGCAGAGATATTTCTTTACTGAAAGGGTTGTGGATGCACGGAATGGCCTCCTGGTGGAGGTGGAGATGAGGTCTGTATCAGAAAACATAGGTCAAGCACTGAGGATAAAACCCCCCAAAACAATCTGATCAACATATAACTGGATGGGAGAAACAAGCCTATGCATAAATTAACATTGAAGTATCTCTGTATATTAGGCTCAACGTTTCTTTCATTGGTCATAAAAAACACCCAGAGTCATTTTGATATAATCTTTCAAGTGCTCTAATTCCTGCACTTATTATTAAATCCAGTCCCAAACTGAAGAAGCCTGAGGGTTTTGGGTGAAACGGTGGCCTCACTGGGCACCTGGTATTGATCTTTTAATTAGAAAAGTTTTGATCTGGAAACAGATTTTAAAGTCAGCACAGCTCATATGTTTATACGATTAGAAAAGTTGGGAACTGGAATCAGAAGTTTAGAACTGGAATTAAGATTTAAAGTACACTTCTTATTAACACAAGGTCAGGAATTAGAGCGCTTGAAAGATTATATAAAAACGGCTTTGGGAATTTTTTTTTTATGACCAATGAAAGAAACATTCAGCTTAATCTGCTGAGGTATTTCAATCTTAATCTCTGCAAAGGCTGCTGACGTCTTTTTCTCCCATCCAGCTATATGTTGATCACAATGCGACTGTAACTCCAGACTGAAAAACAATCAAACCCCAAGAAACAATCTGACTGCCTTCTGGTTTTCAACAGCTCAAGAACTGAGGCTCTCAGAGGAGAAGAAGGGCTGTAGATACTGGTTTGTTGGTTTGGATGGACAGGTTAAATAGGCCATATGGTCATTTTCTGTTCCTAAATTTCTTTGTAAGATTCCCAGACATAATCCAGGTGACTCTGCTGAAAAGGAGGTGGCAGAGCAGTGAGATGGGGAAAATGGTACTTAATGATTGCTCTCCATAAGTGCTGTCCTTTGAGACCAATGGATGACTATCAAACCTCTGCTCTTGGCTAGAAACATGGCAGAGTGCTACTTACAGTATGGCTAGTGTCCGGCTGTTAACATGCTTTTCTGGATGGGAAAGGAAAGGGGAGGGGAAGAGATTGTGTGTGTATTTTTGTATGTATGTAGGTATGTTGTGTTTTTGTGCATATATGTTTATGTTTGTGTGTGTGTTTTTGTGCATATGTGTATGTTGTTTGTGTGTGTTTATGTTTGTTTGTGTGTGTCTCAAGGTCAGAGGTTAGAACACAGAACTAGAAAACTCTAGGTATCCATATCACTCTCTGTCTGGAAGCTGGCTGTTTTGAATTCCCTGGCAATCAGCAGGAATGTTGTATTCTAAATCTATCCTGTTATGTCAGTCCTGTTTGTTTGGGCACAGTGAACAGTAGCTATGGTGCCATCCTGTCCTAGTTTTGATGTGTTATTTAACTTTAAGAGACTGGAATATCATAGGCAGCACTGGATTATGGCAATGACCTTGTTGTCCCCTTTTGTCCTATCCCTGCCCTGGTGGGAAGGGGGCTCCTTCCAGTCTCCCCCTTACTGCTGCCCATTTCAATCCACATGTTCCCCTTTCCTTTGCATTCCTCAACTAAAGCCTCTAGGATCATCTTCCAGCGGTCCTTCATGTCTCTGCACACCTGCTGAAGTGAACTAATGTCAAACCTCCGCCTCCAGAATTCCTGCATCTCTGCACAAGACACAAGAGTCAGAGCGAGGTGCACCAACATCAAAGCTCAACCTCCCGTAACCATGCAGAGAACAAGACACCATACACAAGAGTGAGAGGAAGGCATGGGCGTAGACTGGGGGGGGGGGGCGAGGGGGGGCATTGCCCCCCCAAACGACGACGACTGGAACGGCAACTTTTACCCGAAGTCGCAGCAACGAACGGGCAGCCAGCGCTGCGATAGTAAAAGCAACAAGGAGGCAGGTTCAACTCCTTCCTTCACTTCCCTCCCTGCCCTCTGCGTCCCGCCTTCCTCTGATGTCATTTCCTTTCGGGCGGGCGGGACGCTGAGAGGGCAGGGAGGGAAGTGAAGGAAGGAGTTGAACCTGCCTCCTTGTTGCTTTTACTACCGCAGCGCTGCCTGCCCGTTCATCGCTGCGACGTCACTTCGGGTAAAAGTTAGACAGCAAACACTAAAACTGTACTCTGCTTCCTGCTCCTAAGAGAACCACAAATAAGGACCAAAGAAAATCAATGAAAAAGCACAGACAGCTCTCCCGTGTGACACTTATACTTTCGAGTGATCATTTGGACTTCCGCCACTCAGAGTACAGATGGCCCCAAATTCACACATTTTCAGAAATGCCTAGCTGTTTAATTTGGTTTGGGCTGTCGAGGGACCTTGGAGAGCTGAGAGTTTATAAATTTCTTATTGTCTTAGTTCTTGTAAGGGTTGTCAGAGTATAATTGTACATGTAGTTTCTTTCTTATACTTGATAGCAAGATCGCTTCTTTCAGTATGATACACAATTCCCCAACCTGTTTTCTTCCACTAGCTGTGGGATTAGCATCTTCAGGTACTTAAGTTAGCTTGTCAACTTTATGAAACCTATAGCTAAATCATGATTTTGATTTAAAATCTATATGAAATATTGAAAATGTTCTTTCCAAAATACAGCTGAAGTTGTATACTAACAAGGCCAGATATTTGCTCCTAAAACACTTTAAATGTGTTTCTAATAGGCAAGAATACACTGGTTTACTTCTTTCTGTTCTTAAATGTCTCCAACTCATTGTCCACTGTGGTTAGGATGATGCTCATAATTTTGATCCTGCATCTCCACTCTTAACTGCTGAACACTGGCTTCCTGTATCTACATATATTCTATTTAAAATTCTCATCTTAGTCCATATAAGTCTTGTTCCTTCCTCTCTTATCTTTCTAACCTATTGATTCCTTAAAACCCTCCATGAACCCTTTGCTCCTCTCAGCAGACCTGCTTATGCCTTCCTTCCTTCTCCATCTCATCTATGTTTAGACATCACATGAAATTCTGCTTTCAGCTATTTTGGATCACATTTATGGAACTTCCTACTGTTAGACATCAGACTCGATTTTTCATTCCCTAAAATAAAGAAGCTTAAGATCTGGTTATTCTAGAATACCTACCAAGAGACCAGGTGATGTTCTCCCTTCTTCTGCCCTTCCTTGATCAAACAGTCCTTGTATGACCTGAACTTTTCTTTCCCTCTAGTTCTCTACACTTTTTCTATTTTTAATGAACTAATTGTAAACTGCTTAGCATTATCTCATGTGTATTGGTAACGTATTGAGCCTCTGTAATAAATATGTCAACTGGGACTAGCAATTAAGTCTTTAATAAGTTCTTCAACAAGTAATAGATGACTAAAGAATTCAACATTTTGATTGAATAATTATTCTGTTGAAAGGTTAACATCTAAAAAATATATACATTTTCCCCTAAGGAAGAAAAAGGTGGAGACTGTAGTTTATGATTGAGAAGACTATCTCTAGAATTCCACTTAAATCTCTATAATTCCACTTAAGAGTCTCATATGGGAAATATCTCAAAATGGGTTGTTTTGTACATAGTAATG
Source organism: Microcaecilia unicolor (assembly GCF_901765095.1). Lineage (NCBI taxonomy): Eukaryota > Metazoa > Chordata > Amphibia > Gymnophiona > Siphonopidae > Microcaecilia > Microcaecilia unicolor. The sequence goes on from NW_021963350.1 coordinate 108,820, forward strand.
AACCTTACTCCTAAGCCAGGATATGTGGACTATGATCTCTCTCAAATTTACTGCGAATGCTCACCATAGTACTTGCACGGTATCAAAAAATGGCATACATAAAATGTAACATTTATAAGCAAACCCATTAAAAGGGTGCTTAAAATTCCTTTTTCTGGTATTGCTGCATGCTCAGTCTGACTTCTTGAGTAACTTTCCAGTTCAGTATTTTGCCTTATTTTTTTTATTTCTAGTTCCTTGTGTCATGTCTGTTGTGTCATGTGTTTTTCATGTGTGATCAAGGTGCAGTATTCTGCAGCGTGTAGTATTTGTAGCCCTGTTTGTTTTCCTTTTTTTTCACGAGGTAGGGTATTGGTGTTTTAGAGCTGGGTAAGGAGGAAAGAAGGAAGGGAGAAAGAGCTGGCTTGATATCTCATACATATTCATTATGGTTATTCCCCAAAAAAGCCAGCTCTTTTTCCCTTCCTTCCTCCATATTAGTGTATTCATTTGAATATATGCAAATGAATATGCTAATATGCTCCGCCCCATCCTTTGCCCCCCCAAATGAAACAGTCAAACTACACCCATGGAGGAAGGTGAACCAATATCAAAGCTCAGCCTCAGTCATGCAGGAACAAGACACAAGAGTCAGAGCGAGGTACACCAATATCAAAGATCAGCCTCCGGTAACCATGCAGAGAACAAGACACCATACACAAGAGTGAGAGGAAGGTGAACCAATATCAAAGCTCAGTCTCCGGTAACCATGCAGAGAACAAGAGACCAGTACTTCCCAAACCTAATCCTGGAGGCACCTCAGCCAGTCAGGTTTTCAGGATATCCACAATGAATATTCATGAGTGATTTGCATGCACTACCTCAACTGCATGCAAATCTCTCTCTTGAATATTCATTGTGGACATCCTGAAAACCTGACTGGCTGGGGTGCCTCCAGGACTAGGTTTGAGAACCACTGCAAGACACCATACCCAAGAGCCAGAGCAAGGTGCACCAATGTGAAAGCTCAGCCCCCAGTAACTCTGCAAAGAACAAGACACCATACACAAGAGCCAGAGCGAGGTGCACTTGCACTGTGGCGCTGAAGGCACACAAACTCTACTTTTCTCATTCCAAGTTCCAACCCTAGCACACTCCACTCTCTGTGTGACCTTGGACTGCCCTGTGCCTCAGTTCTAATCCACAGATATGCCACCAGCTGTCAACATGCAAGTCCAGACAGGTCACTTTTGTCTCTATATACCTCAGCTTACTTAAGTCTGATTTGAGTTGGATTAACAGAAATATTTTTTTTCCATTCATGAGAAGCCTCCATAGTACAGATGAGACAATTCACACCAGGTGTTAGGACATATGTTGTCAAAGCTTCATGAACACCATCAGGGACAGATTGATTATTACCTATAAGGGAATTTTCTTTGGGGTAGGCAGAGAGCCAGGCTTTATCTGGGCAGCTTTAGAAGTAAGCTTTTAATACCGTGTTGAGATCACAATGCTAAAAGCAAGTGTTGTATATGAAATCAGCCTGGCAAGCCATGGTGAGGGGCTCTGAGCAGTGGAACAGGTGATGTCTCTGCGTCATCCTGCTGAGGAGGGACAAGTGGTGCAGGCTTGCCATAAATACTGAATTATATATGTCTTGGTGACCTGCCACTGCTCCCCACACATGCCCCACTCGCTGCCAGCAAACCAGTTCATGTAGAGACATTCCTCAGCCCCCTCTGTTCAATGGAGGCCAGCAGGGGAAGTAGATGGGTGTTACACAACCTCACAAATGGTGACTAAGCCACTGACTTCCCTATGAGTCTTGGGAGGTACTGGATGCTGCTGATCTGAGGAATTCTCACGGCTCTCTCCTTTCAATTCAGGATGATTTTCACCTTCTATAAATGGATTTTTAGTAGCAGATCATAGGCTAAGAAACGCAGACCATGCTGTACAAATGAACTATTTCCATTGAGTGGATACTTTCCATCCACAAGATACACAAAGCATACAACACACACACACACGACAGTGACGACATCTCTATGGTGGAACATGGTAATGGTTTTCTGGCACACAACAGCATGGGTGAATAAAATTAAAACCCAAGCCCCATCTTTTGAGAAAAGTTAGCACTGAAGGACTTGGGATCATACAAAATGTCAGCAAGGAGAAGGCGACTGACCTGAGAGCCCCAGCGGGTCCTGGATCTTCTCTGAAGAAGGTTGTACAGTTTCCTGTCATCATCCCACTCTGTGCGAGGCACATCCTGAGGCTCATTCCAGAGGTTTGCCTCTTCTGTCCACTTCCGCTTCACCTCTCGGTTGATGTACAGCTGTGTGTCACTGAAAAACGAAGATCACAGGGGTCACAAACTGAAAGACCTCCCACAGAGCCCCAGCGCAGGACTTCAGAAGCAAGGCCTATCTGGGCTGAACACACTCAATGTCCATCCATTGCTGAAAATCTCAGATCAAGGTGTGGATTTAGGGAATGTTTGAGACGTTTGCACAGGGATTCAAACTGACACCACCACCAGCACATAAAATACCCCACCTTGTCCAGAATAAACCAACAGTCAGTGCCTCATGCTTTCAGATAGGGAAGCCTGGCCTCAAATGATTGTACTTTCTTCCTACTTTTTAAGGTTTGCTGGTTACTCTCCTGATGGGTCTTGGAGAGTAACCTCAGCTCCAAGACCCAGTAACAGTGTTGCAAGACTCTCTGGGCCCAATATTCAAAGCGATTTAAGTGGGCAGGAAAGGCTGGTGGTGTTGGAAAGGAGATGACAGTTATGCAGGTGTTGGCAATATTTAGTGCCAGCACCTGCATAGCTAAGTGGGCAAATTTAGGACAACTCAAAAGCTGTTCTAATTCGGCCTGCTTAACTATTCAGATGCTGGCACTGAATATTGGCCAGCACTCACATAATTTTTACAAAAATTTCATAGGGCCCCTGATTCCCCCCCCCCCCCCCCACCAATGAAACAGCCCCCTTTCTGATCCCCCTCCTCCCTGATACAGCCCCCTTCTGATCTCCAAATTGATCCCTCCCTCCTGGCCTCCCTGGGCCTACCTCACATCCCTGGTGGTCCGGGAGGGAGGGGGGCATTGGGGGCAAGAATGAACCCCACTCGCTCCTACTCCTAGTGGTAGCTTCTACATAATGGCTACCATGACCTCTTGCGGCAGCCTCATGGTACTGCATTAGTATCCATTGGACCAACAGGGATGCAAGGTGGGCTGGGAGAGGAGTAAAATCAGGTTTTAAGAAGTTATGCAGGCCCCAGCTGAATATCAGCCGGGACCTGGAAAGCTCTGGCAGCTATATAGATGCTGGACAATTAGCCCTGGATATTCTGTGCCAGTGCCCACACATGGCCTGGTACTGAATATCTGGGGCTAATTTAGCATATAGTGGAAGCACTGCATGCAAATTTATCTCATGAATATTCATTGTGGATATCCTGAAAACCAGACTGGCTTGGTGTGTCCTGAGGACTGGGTTTGTAACTTTCAGTTCAATATTCAGTCACTGCAGCCAGCATTTTTTTTTAAATACCAGCTGTGCTCATTAAAATATATTGGGATATTTAGTGTCACTACCAAATAGTGGCCACTGCTGAATATCCACATAACGTGGTCAGTGCCAGAACTTATCTGGACAAGTGGTGATATTTAGTCTGTTATGCAAATGACTTATCTAGATAACTTAGGACAACCTTTTTGCTGTTCTAAGTTATTTGGATATCTTATCCAGAGGATTGAAATAACCTTGCTAATCAGTTTAAGTTCCTGGACTGCCTTAACCACAATCAAGTGCCCAGACTCTGCAGAAATATTCAGAGGCACTATACAGATACTTTCACATAAAGTGAGAGGCAAACAGGTTAAAAAAAATTCATTTCCAATCAAGTTTGCAATGCAGAGGTCTAATAGCCAGACAGGCCAGAGAATGTGATAAAGGCGGTTAGCTTAGCGGAGTTTAAAAAAGGTTTGGCCGGCTTCCTAAAGGAAAAGTCCATAGACCGTTATTAAATGGACTTGGGGAAAATCCACTATTTCTGGGATAAGCAGTATAAAATGTTTTGTACTTTTGGGGATCTTGCCAGGTATTTGTGATCTGGATTGGCCACTGTTGGAAACAGGATGCTGGGCTCGATGGACCATTGGTCTTTCCCAGTATGGCAATACGTATGTGACACCTAGACATAAGGACATAAGATACTGGGTCAAACTAGATGCTGGGTCCATCAAGCCAGCAACCTGTCTCTGACACTAGGAATACCCAGCAGATCTCAGCGAATAGATCCATTCCTTGCACCTGATAGCTTTCCATATCTGCTGACTACAAAATTATTTGTGGACCCTTCTCTAGGAAATTTGTCCAAACCCCTTTTAAGCCCAGTATTGCAGATGCCTTGACCATATCTTTCGGCAAATATATTCTACAGCTTGTTCATTGAGAAAAAAAAAATGCATCACCCAATTTGTTTTAAATCTGCTACTTGTTATTTTGTATTGTTCCTCCTTTTCCTGGTATGGTTTGGAAAGCATAAATAGCCATTCTCTATTAACCTGCTCCATCACTCTTGTGGTTAGAGCAGCAGGCTGAGACCCAAGGAAGCCAGGGTTCAAATCCCATTGCTACTCCTCCCCATGTTGGGCAAATCACTTAACCTCCAGTGCCTCAGGTACACACTTAGATTGTAAGCCTCGAGGGAGAGGAAACACCTACTGTACCTGAATGTAACACACCTTGAACTACAAAAATTCAATTCCCTCTGTCCTATCTATAAGTGTTGCCATATTGGGACAGACCGAAGGTCCATCAAGCTCAGCATCCTGTTACTAACAGTGGCCAATCCAGGTCACAAGTACCTGGCAAGATCAGTCATCTCCAAACTAAAGACCCCTAACACATTCAGCCTTTTTCATAAGAAGGTGTCCCTTTGGGTAGCTCTATCATCACTCGGAGATAGAGCAATCCTTGAATCTTCTCTAGTCAGTTGCTACCTTCAGGATCCTTCTCCACTTCCTCATCACCATCACTGCAGAGCAGCAGTGGTAAAACGCACGATAGAATGCATTCCTTCGTCCCATCTTCTTCTGCAGGCCATGGACTAGGGTCAAAAAGGGACAAATCCCAGGTTAGAAGGGCAGAAAACAAAATACCAGTGGAATTGAGAAGGTGAAGAAGCACAGGCGTTGTATGCCAGAGTCAACATTCCTACACACACACACCCATGTACATGTAAGCATGATGGCTAAACAGCTCTCTGATCCCTGGCACATCAGGGGGAATCATGTGAACTTGCAGCCTATTCCATCTTATTCACCCTCCAGCTAAGGGCTGTGCAGGAATATCCTATTCTTTTCCACCTTCTCTCCACCTCCAATTCAGGCTCAGCCTCCCAGGAGCTGACTAGACAATGATTTCCCATTGCCCCTTCCAATTTCAGCAGTTTTTTTTTTTCAAGGTTAAAAACCACCATTTCCCTAGTCCACCTCCATTCTGCTTCCAATGTTACTTCCTATCCGAGACAGAGACTGCATT
>NW_021963351.1:0-114572 GCF_901765095.1 Microcaecilia unicolor
TTGCGTAGATACGCCGCGACCACCACGAGGCACTTCGTGAACACCCGTGGGGCAGAGGCGAGCCCAAAGGGCAGCACACAATACTGAAAGTGCCGTGTCCCCAGGCGGAATCTGAGATACTGTCTGTGAGCTGGCAGTATCGGGATGTGAGTGTATGCGTCCTTTAAATCCAGGGAACATAGCCAATCGTTTTTCTGAATCATTGGTAGAAGGGTGCCCAAGGAAAGCATCCTGAACTTCTCTTTGACCAGATATTTGTTCAGGCCTCTCAGGTCTATGATGGGGCGCATCCCCCCTGTTTTCTTTCCACAAGGAAGTACCTGGAATAGAATCCCTGCCCTTCCTGCCCAGGTGGCACAGGCTCGACCGCATTGGCGCTGAGAAGGGCGGAGAGTTCCTTTGCAAGTACCTGCTTGTGCTGGGAGCTGAAGGATTGGGCTCCCGGAGGAAAATTTGGTGGAGGGGAGGCCAAATTCAGGGTGTATCCGCACCGCACTATTTGGAGAACCCACTGGTCGGAGGTTATTAGAGGCCACCTTTGGTGAAAAAGTTTTAACCTCCCCCCGACTGGCAGATCGTCCGGAACGGACACTTTGATGGCGGCTATGTTCCCATGGATCCAGTCAAAAACCCGTCCCCGGTTTTTGCTGTGGAGGCGCCGGGGGCTGCTTAGGCGCACGCTGTTGACGGGAACGAGCGCGCTGGGACTGTCCCTGTGCCTGAGGAGGCCTTCGGGCCGGCTGGGTGTACCTACGCTTGTTGTAGGCGTAGGGCGCAGCCTGCCTGGCCCGGGAAACACGTCCACCTGCTGAGGTGGATGCTGAAGGTGCCCGGTGGGAGAGCTTGTCGAGGGCGGTTTCCCGCTGATGTAGTTGGTCCACCAACTGCTTGACCTTCTCACCAAAAATATTATCCCCCCAGCAAGGGACATCGGCCAGCCGCTGCTGGGTGCGGTTGTCCAGGCCAAAGGCACGCAGCCATGAGAGCCTGCGCATCACTATACCTTGGGCCGCAGCACGAGATGCCACATCACAGGTGTCATATACACCCCTGGACAGGAACTTTCTGCACGCCTTCAGCTGCCTGACCACCTCCTGAAAAGGCCTGGACTGCTCCGGGGGGAGCTTGTCGACCAGGTCCGCCAGTTGCTTCACATTATTCCGCATGTGTATGCTCGTGTAGAGCTGGTAGGACTGGATGCGGGTCACGAGCATTGAAGATTGGTAGGCCTTCCTCCCAAACGAGTCCAGAGTGCGAGACTCCCGCCCCGGGGGCGCCGAGGCGGTATCCCTCGAACTCTGTGCCCTCTTGAGAGCAGAGTCCACGACCGCCGAGTCATGAGGCAATTGAGGCCGCATTAACTCTGGGTCTGAGTGGATCCTGTATTGGGACTCCGCTTTCTTGGGGATGGTGGGATTAGATAAAGGTCTCAACCAATTCCGAAGCAGTGTCTCTTTGAGGACATTGTGCAACGGTACCGTGGAGGACTCTCTAGGTGGTGATGGATAGTCGAGGACCTCGAGCATCTCGGCCCTCGGCTCATCCACAGAGACCACGGGGAAGGGAATGCAGATAGACATATCCCTGACGAAGGAGGCAAAGGAGAGGCTCTCAGGTGGCGAGAGCTTCCTCTCTGGTGAAGGAGTGGGGTCGGAGGGAAGGCCCACAGACTCCTCTGAGGAGAAATATCTGGGGTCCTCCTCCTCCCCCCACGAGGCCTCTTCCTCGGTGTTGGACATGAGCTCCTGTAGCTCAGACCTCAACCGGGCCCGGCTCGACTTCGAGGCACTGAGTCCTCGGTGGCGTCGTCGAGCGGTGGACTCTCGCGCTGGCGGGGATGAAGCTCCCTCCATCGACGTCGACTCCACCTGCGTGGCGGTCGAGACCGGTACCGCAAGCGGCGTCGGTGTCGAAGGCCTTGGCACCGGGCTAGAGCACGCCGGCGCCTCCATCAACGGCGCTGAGGGCGCAAGCACCCCCGGCACCGGCACAGTCTGGCGCATCAGCCCTTCCAGGATCCCCGGAAGGATGGCTCGGAGGCACTCGTCCAGGCCCGCTGTCGGGAAAGGCGAGGGGGCCGGTAGAGGTGTCAGTGCCGGAAGCTGTTTGGGTCCAGGAGACGGCACCGAAATGCTGGTGCCCTGACGTAACAATACCTCTACCACCGAGGGGGAACACTCCTCCCGGCGCTGCCGCTTCCTCGGCGTCGAATCATCTCTGGAGCCGGTAGCCACATGCGCCATGGGCGACCGATGACGGTGCTTTTTTGTCTTTTTTCGGTGCCCGTCATCGGCGCTCGGCGGTACCGAAGAGAGGAGGTAGATCCCCCTCGGCCTCGAGGGATCGGGTCCCACAGGGATCGGTCCCGAGGGCCCTGGGTAGAGGGAGTGACGGGGGCCGATTGCCCACGCGGGCCGCTCACCCCTGCCATCTCCGGAAGACCGGCGGGCCAACGGGACCTGTTCTCCTGGGGTCGGTGCCGATTTCGTGGACATCGGTACCGGTACTGAAGATCCGGCCGTCGACACCGATGCCGTCGAAGTCGAGGGGCCGGCGCAAGTTCCAAAAAGACGGTCCCGCAGAACTTGCCTCGCCACCTGTGTCTGTTTCCGTAAACCGAGACACAAGGTGCACGTCTTGGTATCGTGCTCCGGCCCGAGACACTGGAGGCACCAAGCGTGAGTGTCGGTCTGCGAGATATGCCGGCCGCACCGACCACACTTCTTAAATCCACTCGGGACCTTCGAGGACATCGACGGAAAAATCGCGTCGGCGAAATCAAAGTCGTCGATGGTGGCGGTAAAAATCACACCTCGAAAAATAAATCGACCGCGCGGCCACAAGGCCGCAACGAGACGCCCCCACTAAAAGTACGAGGGGGAAACAAAGTTTTCTCGTTTTTTTTTTTTTTAGACAAAATAAAAGAGAGAAAACAACGAAGAAAAAACAACGAAGAAGAAAAAACTCGTGGCAAAAGCGCGATCCGGTGTCCGGGGCTGACAGAGAGAGAGACGAACACGGCTCTCTCCAGCGCGGAAAAGAAAAGACTGAGCGGGAACGGTCGCGCACGGGCGGGAAGACGGCCGCGCATGCGCGGTGGGCGTACGCTGTGTGCGGGACCGCCCGCAAAGTTTTGTTCTCGTTGGTGGGGGCTGCCGTGGACGTCAACCCAGTCGTGAGAACAAGCAGCCTGCTTGTCCTCGGAGAACCGCCACAACACTCACCCTAGGCTTCATCAGAACACTACTCTGCAATGAGGCCAGTAGCTCGGCTATGGGTTCATGTAAGAGAAAAGGAAGACGCAGAGGGACTACCCAAGTGCACTCAATTTTGACTGCAGTGAAGCGCTCGACAGCCAATACCCCGTCCCGGAGATGGCAAAGAAGACAAGCCTGATTGTAAGTCAACCTATCCAGCAGTCCTAAATCGCCAGACCCAAGATTACTATTAGCAGGTCCAAACCCAAAAGAGTCAAAATAACCAAAGGTTCCCATCAGCCTTACAAACTCAGTAAATCCCCTGTCCAACCCCCCCCCCCCCCCCAAAAAAAAAAAAAAAAAAATTCTAGGACTCCCCATCCACCCGAGATGGTTCGGTTGCACTGGGTACAATGCTTGAAGCCACTGGGAGTCTTCGTGGATATGGAAGGGAAGACTTTGCTGGCCAAATCAACTGCTCGATGGTGCCTGAAAAATGGGCAAAGGCACAAAAAAGGGGTACCCGACCGAGTCAGGGCCTAAAGGTAGCCCACATCAAAAAAGAAAGGAAACAAATGTGGGAAGAAAGAAAACCAAGAAATAAAAGAACTTTAAAAAAAAGAAAGAAAACAAGGTGAAAAATAGAAAACTAAAAAAAAACAAGCCGAAGGCACTCAAGAGCTCCAAAGAACAAACATGTGAAGAGCACTGGTAGAACGCTGCCTCTCTTCGCTTGGCGGCTGGGAAGGCAGTCGCACATGCGCAGTGGAGCAAGTCTCGCGCTTCACTAAAACTCTGTTTTTTACTTTGGCATAAATGCTGGACCAGACGATGCGGATCGGCGTCTACACATGTGAGAATATGCAAGCCTGCTTGTCCTCGGAGAAGGTACAGTCCACTGGTATCTCGCAAGTGGAGGTGATCCATTGGCGTGACATGCACAGTGGAGGCCATGTGGCCCAACAGCATCAACATCTGCTGAGCTGAGACCTGCTCATTGTACCGAACTTGACTGGCAATGGAAATGAGTGCATCTGCCCCTACCTGAGGAAAATATGCTCGAGGCTGATCCATGTCTAGCAGGGTTCCAATGTACTCCAATTATACTGGGAGTTGGTGGGACTTGGAATAATTGATCACAGATCCTTGTATTTCCAACACCTGAATAGTTATCTGCATTGATACTTGAGCACCTTCCACTGATGTGCTCTTAAGCAGCCCATCGTCCAGGTAGGAAAACGCATGAACTCCCAGTTTGTGTAGCAATACTGCAACTACTGCAATGCCTTTTGTGAACACTCTGAGCTCAGAAATGAGGCCAAATGGCAGAACGCGATACTGGCAGTGGTGTTTTCCTACTCATAATCTGAGATACCCCCTCTGACTTGGATGCATCTGGATGTGGGTGTAGGCATCCTTTAAATCCAGACAGCATTGCCAACCAATATCATGAAAAGAAGGGTACCCAGGGAGATCATCTTGAACTTTTGTTTGACCAGATATTATTTCAAGGACCTTAAGTCCAGGATGGGATGAAATTCCCCATTTTGGGGGGCATGACGAAGTACTTGGAATGGAATCCCTTCCCTTCTTCTCCTGGTGCAACGGGCTTGACCACTTGGACCATCAAAGGAGAGGAGAGTTCCTCTGCGAGCAATTCCTGGTACTGAGAGCTGAATTTTGTCATTCTTGGTGGCCAATTTGGAGGTTGATGCCAACTGATTGTGTAACCCCTCCACACTATTTGAAGAACCCATCATTCTGAGGTTACAAAGGGCCACCTTTCTTGGAAAAAAATCCACCTCCCTCTGAACAGCAGGTCATCTGGGAAGGGTATTTTTATGTTGGCTGTGCTCTACTAGAGGCAGTCAAAAGTTCATCCCCTGCTTAGACTGGGGAGCTGACTGGGACTTTTGCAGTCTCTGCCACTAAGGACAGGAGCATGGAGACCTGGCCATTTGCTTAGGACAGGACAAAGGAGTGAACCTACACCTTGGAGAGTAGACAACACTCTTTCAGTTTCTGCCTGAAAACCTCTGAGAGGTTGTAGGAATATACACAGGAAGACAAACTCCTAATATATATATCCCGAGGTACTTAGCTGATAGAACACTACTAAATAGCAATTATTCTGGACTCGTTTCTAGGGGATGCGTGTACCTCTTATTGGCTCTTAGGCTAGCTAGCTGTACCAATGAAAGGCACAATGCCACAGATGGAATATATTATTATTTATTATGAATAGAAAAATAATAGTTATATATATATGTGGCAAATTGCAAAGCAGATTACAAAAATAGCTTGTACCAAAAATAGATTATTTCCAAAATATATAGAGAAAGATATATGATTATCCAAACGGACTATCTAAATGAGTGATTACACAACCAGTCAAAATACTGATATCCTAATGATTATGATGAGAACTTACACCACCACGTCTTATGCAAAATACAAAATTAGCAGCTAATTACTCACTGACCATAAATCCTGAAATAAAACCAATCTATCACAGATAAAACCGTGGACTAGCTATCCCTCTGACCACAGGTAGTATATCCAGTTATCTCACCTTGCCATCTTATGGCAGACTTCCAATGGTAAACAAGTGGATTCCTCCTCTGAGACTCCAACTGAAGCCCCCAGCGAGTCTCTCAGTCCAGGAATAAAATCCAAAGTCAGTATTCTGAATACAGATGGCACAGTCTTTAGGGAGACCATGTATTGTAGCTGAGCTAACCTTTTTGTTACAAGGTATGCAATTCACTTTGTAGGAAATCAGTCTCTTGCTCTTTCTCTCAGAGCCTTCTAACCTCCCGCAAGTCTTATGGTCTTCCTCCTCCTTCTTCAGTCCCACATTGGCATCCATGGGTCAGATGATACCTGTGGACCAGTCACAGATGGTGTAATAATGTCCAGCCAGATTCATGGTCATGAAGAGAGACCTTTGTTATAGCAAAAAAACTGTTAGCAAAAGGCACATGCAAACCTCCCTGATGGATCCCATACTCCTGGAGCCATCTGTGTCTCTCTCCTCCATTCTTCCCAGGAGATAACTGGGCTAGTTTGCAACAAGTAATATGTCCTTGGATGAAGTCATCTAAGTATGCCCACCAGTAATTTTCCTTTGTAGAAAAGCTGGTTTCTGATGGTTACAGATGTATTCAGGGCACAGGCTGCAGTGTCCATATTGTTATAACCGAATGGTTCAGGCTTGTATAGACCCCAGATGAGAAAAGGTGAGATAGCAGGTACAGTGGTGGAAATAAGTATTTGATCCCTTGCTGATTTTGTAAGTTTGCCCACTGACAAAGACATGAGCAGCCCATAATTGAAGGGTAGGTTATTGGTAACAGTGAGAGATAGCACATCACAAATTAAATCCGGAAAATCACATTGTGGAAAGTATATGAATTTATTTGCATTCTGCAGAGGGAAATAAGTATTTGATCCCCCACCAACCAGTAAGAGATCTGGCCCCTACAGACCAGGTGGATGCTCCAAATCAACTCGTTACCTGCATGACAGACAGCTGTCGGCAATGGTCACCTGTATGAAAGACACCTGTCCACAGACTCAGTGAATCAGTCAGACTCTAACCTCTACAAAATGGCCAAGAGCAAGGAGCTGTCTAAGGATGTCAGGGACAAGATCATACACCTGCACAAGGCTGGAATGGGCTACAAAACCATCAGTAAGACGCTGGGCGAGAAGGAGACAACTGTTGGTGCCATAGTAAGAAAATGGAAGAAGTACAAAATGACTGTCAATCGACAAAGATCTGGGGCTCCACGCAAAATCTCACCTCGTGGGGTATCCTTGATCATGAGGAAGGTTAGAAATCAGCCTACAACTACAAGGGGGGAACTTGTCAATGATCTCAAGGCAGCTGGGACCACTGTCACCACGAAAACCATTGGTAACACATTACGACATAACGGATTGCAATCCTGCAGTGCCCGCAAGGTCCCCCTGCTCCGGAAGGCACATGTGACGGCCCATCTGAAGTTTGCCAGTGAACACCTGGATGATGCCGAGAGTGATTGGGAGAAGGTGCTGTGGTCAGATGAGACAAAAATTGAGCTCTTTGGCATGAACTCAACTCGCCGTGTTTGGAGGAAGAGAAATGCTGCCTATGACCCAAAGAACACCGTCCCCACTGTCAAGCATGGAGGTGGAAATGTTATGTTTTGGGGGTGTTTCTCTGCTAAGGGCACAGGACTACTTCACCGCATCAATGGGAGAATGGATGGGGCCATGTACCGTACAATTCTGAGTGACAACCTCCTTCCCTCCGCCAGGGCCTTAAAAATGGGTCGTGGCTGGGTCTTCCAGCACGACAATGACCCAAAACATACAGCCAAGGCAACAAAGGAGTGGCTCAGGAAGAAGCACATTAGGGTCATGGAGTGGCCTAGCCAGTCACCAGACCTTAATCCCATTGAAAACTTATGGAGGGAGCTGAAGCTGCGAGTTGCCAAGCGACAGCCCAGAACTCTTAATGATTTAGAGATGATCTGCAAAGAGGAGTGGACCAAAATTCCTCCTGACATGTGTGCAAACCTCATCATCAACTACAGAAGACGTCTGACCGCTGTGCTTGCCAACAAGGGTTTTGCCACCAAGTATTAGGTCTTGTTTGCCAGAGGGATTAAATACTTATTTCCCTCTGCAGAATGCAAATAAATTCATATACTTTCCACAATGTGATTTTCCGGATTTAATTTGTGATGTGCTATCTCTCACTGTTACCAATAACCTACCCTTCAATTATGGGCTGCTCATGTCTTTGTCAGTGGGCAAACTTACAAAATCAGCAAGGGATCAAATACTTATTTCCACCACTGTAAATGTGGAGGCTGCAGGAAGAGTGGGCCAAGAGAGGGGCTTGATGGGTATCAGTTCTCTTTTTTTATGAGGTCTGCCACCTCCTTCATCTTGTCCTCCAAAACACTGTCTCCTTCACAGGGGACATCTGCCAACCTTTTCTGAACTGCTAGTTCCAGGTCTCAGACACACAGAGGGGCATAATCGAAGGGGACGCCCAAGTTTAGTTGAGGACGTCCTCGCAAAACGTCCCGGTGGAGGGGCGAGGAAACCCTTATTATCGGAACAAGATGGATGTCCATCTTTCGTTTCCATAATATGGTCGGGGATGCCCAAATCTTGACATTTAGGTCGTCCTTAGAGATGGTCGCCCTAGACTTGGTCGTTTCTGATTTTCGGCGATAATGGAAACTAAGGACGCCCATCTCAGAAACGACCAAATGCAAGCCCTTTGGTCATGGGAGGAGCCAGCATTCATAGTGCACTGGTCCCCCTGACATGCCAGGACACCAACCGGGCACCCTAGGGGGCACTGCAGTGGACTTCAGAAATTTCTCCAAGGAACATAGCTCCCTTACCTTATGTGCTGAGCCCCCCAAAACCCACTACCCACCACTGTACACCACTACCATAGCCCTTACGGGTGAATGCGGGCACCTAGATGTGGGTACAGTGGGTTTCTAGTGGGTTTTGGAGGGCTCACATTTACCACAACAAGTGTAACAGGTAGGGGGGATGGGCCTGTGTCTGCCTGCCTGAAGTGCACTGCACCTAATAAAACTGCTCCAGGGACCTGCATACTGCTGTGATGGACCTGAGTATGACATTTGAGGCTGGCAATCAATATTTTGAAAGATATTTTTTTCAGGGTGGGAGGGGGTTAGTGACCACTGGGGGAGTAAGGGGAGGTCATCCCCAATTCTCTCCAGTGGTCATCTAGTCAGTTCGGGCACCTTTTTGTGGCTTGGTCGTAAGAAAAACAGGACCAGGTAAAGCCATCCAAATGCTCATCAGGGATGCCCTTTTTTTTCCATTATGGGTCGAGGACTCCCATATATTAGGCACGCCGAAGTCCCGCCTTTGCTACGCCTCCGACACGCCCCCGTGAACTTTGTTGGAGACACCCAAAATTGGCTTTCGATTATGCGATTTGGGCGACCCTGCGAGAAGGACGCCCATCTTCCGATTTGTGTCGAAAGATGGGCATCCTTCTCTTTCGAAAATAAGCCTGACAGGCATGAAAGTCTGTGTATTCCAATACCTATGGCCGAAACTCTGGATGCCACATCAAAAGTATCAAAAGTGGCCCTTGCTATGTGCTTGCAGCAATCCTTCTGCTTCGTGACTATCTGGCAAAGTTCTGAAGCCTGCTCTAGTGAGAGAGTGTCCACAAACTCAAGCATACTGCCTACCAAGTTCTTCAAGTAAATGCTCATGTAGAGCTGGTAATACTGAATACAGGAAATGAGCATCGAGCCTTGAAACAATTTTCTCCCAAAAGACTCCAAAGTGCAAGCATCCCTTTCTGGGGGAGCCGAAGCATAGATGCTCGAGCTTCTGGCTCTACTAAGGGTGAATTCGACCACTACGGAATGATGCAGAAACTGCAGCTTCTTGAATCTGGGAGCCTTCTAGACTCTATATAGAGAGTCCACCTTCTTTTGAACAACTTGCATACAGAATGGGGTTTCCCAGTTCTACGTCTGTACATTCTTAAGGATGTGAACAGGCACTGCCACAGCTTCCTTAGGAGGGGTGTCCTAGTCAAGGACATCCAACATCTCAGCCATGGGCTCATCCTTGACCTCCAACTTAAATGAAATGGCTTCTGCTATTTCACTCAAAAAGCTGACAAAAAAAGCTCCTAAGGGGAAGACATCCATTATTCCTGTGGTGGAGAGGAGTTTGAGAAAGGGGTCAGACCAAGGGGACCTCTCCTCTGAGAAGTCCTCTGGCTCTTCCTTGGCTCCCCAGGAGTGCTCCAACTCTGACTCAGCAAAATACTCCTCATGGGATGCCTGAGGCTGCACCTGCCTCAGTCTACTGGGTGCACGGTCAGGCTATGGGCAAAAGCGCCAAGGTACGCGTCTTCTCTGGGGTTGCTTCCTCCCTAGATGGGCTGGAAAGGAGCACCACCATGACTAGTGTCAGCTCAGATGCCCAGCAAGATACTGGCATCAACAAACTGCCAACAGGCATAGCATGGGACTCCAGGATGGACTCGAGAAGCACCATAGTCAGAACCAGTATCCTTGAAGCTTCGGTGTCAAGCCGAACTAGAATTTGTTCCAGCTCTTCCTGTAACATAACCCTGAAGCGCTCCTCAAGGGCAGGCACTGATAAAGACAGAGCCAGTACAGTGTGGAGACAGTCTGTCAAGATGTTGGAGCTGAATTGGAGGAGGGGTGCTGGTTTCAGGGAGACTGGTACATTGGCACTGCTTCCACGGAGGGGGAGTGGTCCTTATGGAGCCAACTCCTGTTGGGTACTGGTGAGACTGGTATCCCAGAGCTCCCAACACTGTGCTTTGAGAAGGACAGATGCTGATGCTTGTCTTCGCTCGGTGCCCAGCATCAGAATCCTTCAGTGCTGACAAGGTCAATGCAGAATCCATACCAGCACTCAACTTTAAGGCAGGGACACACCTCCTCGATGTTGATGTGTCTCCAGTGTCCAGTGCAGCTCCAGAAGCCATGAGGACCGATGCCTTCGATACCAATGCCGATGTCAATGAACTGGATTTCTGTATGCTGAAAAGTTTTTTTTATACAGGGTCTCTCGACTTTGAGTTCTCTTCTGCCTTTGAGCACAAAGAGAACAATAAGAGGACTTATTTTTTTTTAATTTGTGTTTTTACTGAACTTTTTAAAATAACAGTCATAATATCAATATTGTAAGAAACACTATCCCAATAAATCAAACACATTTTTTATATAATCAAGGAAATACTTCTAATTCATCAACACGCAAGAGAAAAAGGAAAGAGGAAAACGGAGAAGAAAAACTGGAAACCAAGAAATGCAATCAAATTATGAAGAAATACATTCCCAATGAGAGAACCACAATATCCCTCCTAAACCAAAAGCCAATATGTTCCTCCTAAAACCCTGCAGTTTATGACCAGGGCCACAGGCCAAACAAATTTCAGCTTCAGTTTCAGATTCGGCACCAAAACCGGCCCAAAATCTGGGTTCAGGTTTTGGTCAAAAATGCCTGTGCATTTTCAGTCGAAACTAACTCTCTTCTCTTCCCCTCCCCACAATCACATTCTCCCCATCCCACTTGATCAGTTGTAGGCCATTCCTAGGCCTACCTTAGGAATCTCTGGTGGTCTAGTGGCCTCTTTTGGGGCAGGAATACTCCTACCTGTGATGAATCTAATCACAAAATAGCTGCAGGGACCTCTCATGGCAGTCTAAGCAGCCATTACGATGAACCAGCAGAATGGGGCAGAAACGAGTGGGGTTCATTCCTGCCCACCCCACCCCCCTCCCGATGAGGCCACTAGATCATCAAGGATTCCTAAAGTAGGCAGGGAGGGCCTCCGGGTGGTCAGGTGGGATGAGAGTAGAGAGTGAGAGGGGTTGTCATTGCCGCTGGTGCCGGGGGGGGGATCTGGGCTTCAAAGGGGAACTTTTTTGGTCAAGTATGGGAGATGGAGAAATCGAAGATTCTGGGTTCGGTCGGGCTCTAATCAGGGCCCAGACAGATTTAACGCTCTGTGCACCATTTAAACCCACTGGCAGATTTCTGGGACATCATGGGAAAAAGCTGCAGTGAAATCAAATGGTTCAATGGATGAGGATTTTTTTTAAGTCCCAGCTGAGAGCTCAGGCTTAAAATGGCTGCGAGATGCAAAAAAAAAAAATAAAGAAACTGAAAAAGGGCTGAAAACTTAAGGAAAACTAACTGGAGAGGTTAAAAAAAACTAAACACTACTACTACTACTACTACTACTATTTGACATTTCTAGAGCGCTATCAGGGTTACGCAGCGCTGTACAAAAAACAAAGAAGGAGAGTCCCTGCTCAAAGGAGCTTACAATCTAAAGGACAAGAAGGACAGAAAGGACAAAAAGCAGTCAGTCAAAAATTGGGACAGTCTAGATTTCTTGGGTAGAGGTACAATGGTTAGGTGCCGAAAGCGACATTAAAGAGGTGGGTTTTGAGTAAGGATTTGAAGATGGATAGGGAGGGGGCTTGGCGTATGGGCTCAGGGAGTTTATTCTAGGCATAGGGTGAGGCGAGGCAGAAAGGGTGGAGCCTGGAGTTGGCGGTGGTGGAGAAGGGTACTGAGAGGAGGGATTTGTCCTGTGATCGGAGATTACAGGTAGGGGCGTAAGGGGAGATGAGGGTAGAGAGGTAAGGAGGGGCTGCAGATTGAGTGCATTTGTAGGTTAGTAGGAGAAGCTCATGAAGGAAAAAAGGCAGGAAGACAAAATACGTCTTCAGTCTGACAATAAGATGAGTATAATAAGTGCTTAATCCCTTTAAAGTAAAAATCAAAATTAAAATCAAGACATTAAATCGGGTGTACCGATGAGGAGGTGGTTGCCCATTATCTTGCTAAAGTGTGAAGGCACCGGATAAAAATATGTTGATGGAAGATTAGGTGACACATCATTGTCGGAGTGACTATAAAACTCTCATCATCATTATTATAGTGGGAGGGAAGAGAGTACGGTGTATAAGTCTCCCATATAATAACAACAAAGTGTTAATTGAAATTTGTGAGGGATATTACCTAAATATTCAGCAGCATCCTCTATCTGGTTATTGCCAGTGAATATCCAGATTTTTTGGCTCATGGCAGCCAGCATTAAATAAAAACCACTGACTTCCATGGAGTCAGTATTGAGGGGATTGCTCTTTCCAAACTAATAGAATGTTTGAGCATCACTCTATTCGAACCATCCACTCACCTCTCCACTCCACATGAAAGACACAGAACAATAGCACAAATATATACATACACACACATACACACACTGAAGGGTTGGAAAGAATTTCATGAGTTATACTCTGTATGCTTTCCCCACTTGTTCTTTTTTAAATTTAAATAATTTGCACACACATTTAAGTTGTTGTTTGGGAATTAGCAAAATGGTAACACACCTACACATAGAACTTGCAAAACAAGGGTGTTAGCTAACACATCTATAACACTAGCAATGATGCTAATGCTCTTTAGTAAACAGACCCCTAAGTACTCTGATATTAGATTTTGAAAAGATTATCTCTAGTTTACATTTTTATTCAAATATGCACATTATAAAAAGAAAGCAAAGAAATGGGATGCTTATGCTGAAATGGGAAGGAAAAAAACTGAACTTGGCAAAAGTTTCAAGACAATAGAGACCCATCTGCACATCATAATTTATAGATTGCCTGGAATCTGCAAAAGACTGCAACCTTTTTATATTTACCAATGAAGCAAATATAGTCATAATTCTGATGGACAGCTGTAATGATAATTTAAAAACACTTACATAGTCATTGGTGGGTACTGACCGCATATGCACTTTTCAAAAACAGTTTCTAGCACATATTAATAACTGTTGGTCATGCAAGTAACTAAAAAGGGAATTATATAACTGGGAGCATGCAATTACATGTACCTTGACTACATAAGTGCACAGAAAGTCACGTGCTATGCTATAAGAACGCGTGTAAGTGGTATAGCACAGAACTGCAAGGGGGCGTACATGTAGGCGGAGCATGGGAGAAGCTGCCACTTATGTATGCAACTTAGAAACATGGAAACATGTCGGCAGATAAGGGCCAAATGGCCCATCCAGTCTGCACATCCTCAGTAACCACTATCTCCTACTTATAGAATAAGTGAAGTTACTCACCTCTAGCAGGTGTTCTTCAAGGACAGCAAGATATTTATTCTCACATCTGAGTGATGTCATCCGACAGAGCCCAGTGCAGAGGCTACCTAGTGTTCTATAGCTTTAAGAAGCATTTGGTAGCATCCCACTGCATATGCACGAGTGCCTTCCTGCCCAATATGACCATGTGGGACCAGCAGTACAATATCAAGCTAAAGGAATACAACTCCTAGGGGAAGAGGAAGGGATGTGAGAATACATGTCCTGCTCTCCTCAGAGAACACTTGCTACAGGTGAGTAACTTTACTTTCCCCAAAGACAAGCAGGATATTGTTTCTCATATTTGGGAATCCCTAAGGAAAAGGAAAAGGGATGGGATCTGATATACTGCCTTTCAAAGTGGTTTATATATTATATACAGGCACTTACTTTGTATGTGGATTAATGTCACAAGGAGCTACAATGGTAATCAAACCCAGATCTCCTGGCTCTCAGGTCACTGCATTAACCATTAGGCTACTCCTCCACTTCCCTATTAGCCTCACCAAGAGCAACAAATCAAAGACAAGGCCAACCAGAAACCAATCAACCTTAACTTACACACATTGTTGTGAGGGTGCAGGCTGAAACAGAACAAAAATGGGCCTAGGAAGGTGGAGTTGGATTTTAGATACCAAACAAATTCTGAAGAATTGTCTGAGCGAATAGACTGTCACATTGGGTATTTTGCTCAAAGAAGTAATGAGAGTTGAATGTGTGGACTGAAGATCACGTTGCAGCTTTGCAAATCTCTTCAATGGAGGCTGATCTCAAGTTGGCCATGGCTCTGACATTGTGAGCTGTGACATGACCCTTAAGAGTCAGCTCTGCCTGGGCATCAGTGATAGAGATGCAATCTGCTAGCCAATTGGACAAAGTGAGTTGACCGATGGTTTCCCCCATCCTGTTTGAGTCAAAAGAAACAAAAAGCTGGGTGGACTGTCTATGGGTTTTAGTCTACTCAGGAAAGAAGGCTAAAGATCACTTGCAGTCCAAGATGTGCAGTGTGCTTTTGCCAGGATGGGCGTGAGATACTGGGAAAAATGTTGGAAGAACAATTGACAGGTTAAGATGGAACTCTGGCACCACCTTAGGAAGGAACTTAGGATGCGTGAGGAGAACTACTCTGTTATGATGAAACTTTGTGTAATGCGGATCAGCTACTAGGGACTGCAGCTCATTGACTCTGCAACCTGAAGTGACCACCACCAAAAACAAGACCTTCAAGATCAGGTACTTCAGATGACAGGAATCAAATGGCTCAAAAGGTGCTTTCATAAGCTAGGTGAAGATGAAGTTGAGGTCCCATAACATAGTTGAAGGTTTGATAGGGGGCTTTGTCAACAGCAAACCTCTCTTGAAGCAAACAACTAGAAGCTGTACAGTAATGGGCTTATCTCTTACATGGTGATGATAAACACTAATTACACTAAGGTGAACCCTTACAGAATTTGTTTTCAAACCAGAATCAGAGAGGTGTAGGAAGTACTCAAGCAGTTTCTGTGTAGGACAAGAGAGGATCTAGGACCTTGCCCTTACACCAAAGAGCAAACCTCCTCTATTTGACAGTATAACACCTCCTGGTGCAATTTTTCCTGGATGCCAGCAGGACCTTGGAGACACACTCAGGCATTTAGAGATACAAATGCTACACTTTCAAAATCCAGGCCATGGGGGCCAGAGACTGGAAATTAGGATGCATAAAAGACCCCTCTCATTCTGCCTGAGGGTCAGAAAACACTCCAACCTTCCCAATTTTTTGGCCAGCAACCTCAGAAGAAGGGGGCACCAAAATGGCCACTAAGGCACAATGAGAATTATGGTTCCCTGGTCCTGCTTGAGTTTCAGCAAAGTTTTCCCTATCAAAGGGATTGGAGGATATACATACAGAAGGTCCTCCCCCAAATCAAAGAGGAAGGAATCAACGCTAGCCTGCTATGTGACCTGAGTCTGGTGCAGTACTGAGGGACCTTGTTGTTGAGATGAGTGGCAAAAAGATTCACTGAGGGGGTGCCCCACTCTTGGAAGATTTTCCAGGGAATATTCATGCTGAGAGACCACTCATGCAGTTGCATCACCCTGCTCAGTCTGTCTGCCAAACTGTTGTCTCTCCTCACCAGCAATGTGGCTTGGAGCATCATGCCATGGCTGGTGGCCCACTGCCACTTCTCAACTGCTTTTTGACACAAGGGGTAGGAGCCTATAACTCCCTGCTTGCTGACATAGTGCATGACAAACTGACTGTCTGGATTAGAACAATTTGGTTCATCAGCTAATCTCTGAAAGCCTTTATTGCGCTCCAGATCACCAGAACAAGGAGATTGATGTGAACCTTGTTCTCCTGAGCAGACAGTACCTCTGGGTCTGAATCCCTTGCATATGAGCTCCCCAGACCAGGTTGGATGCATCTGTGATCAAAATCTGCTGGAGAATGGAAATTTGGAATGGAAGTCCTAGTGTCAAATTGACTGAACTGTCCACAAGAGAATCCACTGAGCCAACTCCGGTGTGACTGAGATGACATTCACAAGGTCCTCGGTGGCTTGACACCACTGAAAAGCATGGGTCCATTGGGCAACTCTCAAATGGAGGTGTGCCAAGGACAATATATGCACTATAAAGGCCATGTGGCCTAACAACCTCAACATCAGCCGTGACCTGCTGATGATGCAAACTAAAGCATCTGCTTGCCCCTGTGGTAGGTAGGCCTGAGATTGAACCATGTCCAGTAGAGCTCCAATGTTCTCCAATCGTTGTACCAGGAGAAGATGGGACTTTATGTAGTTGATAACAAACTGTACTAGCTCCAACACCCAAATAGTTCTCTGCACTGATTCTTCAGCATCCTCCCAAAAGGAGTCGACCAGTCAATTGTCTAGGAAGGGAAACACATGGACTCCTAGCCTGTGTAGCAATGCTGTGACTACAGCTGGATATTTTATTAACACTCTGGGATTGGATGCGAAGCCAAGTGGTATGACGCGATAGTGGTTGTGGTGTTTCCCCACCTAGAATCTGAGATACTTGCTTTGACTGGTAAATCAGTATGTGGGTGTAAGTATCATTTAAGTTCAGAAGCATAGGCAATTGTTTGCCTGAATCATGGGAAGTAGGGTGCTCAGGGGAAACATCCTGAACTTTTCTTTTACTAGATATTTGTTCATGGCCCTTAAGTCTAGGAATCCCTTTCCTTTTTTCTCCTGCTGGAACAGGTTCGAGCACATGGGCCTATAGAAAGTAGGAGAGCTCCTCTGCAAGCACTGTCTGGTGCTGAGAGCTGTACAAAGACACTCTTGGTGGACAATTTAGAGGGATCTGATTCAAATTGAGGACATAACCCCCAGACTATTTTGAGAACCCACCGGTCTCAGGTTATAAGAAGCCATCTGAAATGGAAAAACTTTCAGCCTCTCTCCTACTGGTAGACCATCTGGGATGGTCACTTCTACTGCAGCTATGCTCTCCTGCCACCATTCAAAAGCTTGATCCTTGCTTTGACTGGGGTGCAGGCTGGGACATCTTGGCCTTATGCTGTCGAGGTCTGGAGTGCTGCTGGGAATTTCGGGCTGGAGGAGTATACCTACACATTTGCAAGCAGTAGATTCTCCTCTGGTTTCTGCCTATATATCTCAAAGAAGAGGAGGGTGCAGAAGTAGGCAGAGAGATGGTTTTCATGGAGTCAGTTCTCTTCTTGATGAAGTCAATGACCTCCTCCACTTTGTCCTCAAAAAGACTGTCACCTTGATAGGGGACGTCGACCAGCTTCCCAGAACAGGTTCTAGGTCTGATACATGCAGGCAGGTGAGTCTGTGCATACCATTACCTAATGCAGAAAGCCTGGACCCCACATCAAAAGCATCATAGGTTGCCTGGGCACAGTGCTTTCAGCACTCCTTCTGCTTAGCTACCTACTCACGGAGTTCTGCAGCCTTATCCGCAAGCAGTGAGTTTGTAAACTCCAGTACACTGTGCACCAAGTCCCACAAGCAAATGCTCATGTTGAGTTCGTAGGCTTTGATGCGGGACACAAGCATAGGAGCTTGGTAATCCTTCCTCTCAAAAGACTCCAAGATCTTTGCATCTCACCCCAAGAGCACTGAGGCTTAGGTCCTAGAACACTTAGCTCCTTTGAGAGCAGATATAATCACCATAGACTGGTAGGAGAGTTGGACCTTCTCAAATCCAGGAGCCTTCTGGATGCTATACATGGAGTCCACCTTCTTAGGAACTGGCTCCACAGAGAGAGCAGTCTCCCAATTCTCCACCTGTGCCTACCACAGGATGTCATGTATGGGCACTGTCACGGTCTCTTCAGGGGGCCCTCATAATCAAGGACATCCAAAATACTGGCCTGGGCTCTTCCTCAACTTCAAAATGAAATGGAATGGCCCTAGCCATTTCCATCAAAAAAGTCAACAAAGGAGAAATATTCTGGTGGGGATTTTCTCCTTTCCATGAGGCGGAGGTGGATCTGAAGGCGGGCCACAGGAGGCCTCCTCGGGACGCCCTCTGGTTCTATGTCAGACACCCAGAAACAGTTGGACTCCGACTCAGCGTAGAATTCTTCTGGAGAAGGCTGAGTCTGTGACTGTCTTGGGTGACTAGACAGATGTCTAGACTCAGGGCATGAGCGCCAAGGGGCAAGTCCTGACTTGGACATCAGGGGAGCTTCCTCTCCCGATGGGCTGGAGAGGAGCACTCCCAATGATGGCCCACTCATAGGTGCCAGTCTCGACACATACTTGACAGTCAAGGTGTGGGCCTCTAGGATCAGCTAGGGCAGAGCCAAGGTTAGTATAGATGCCCTCGGAGCCTATGCATTGTGGTAGGTCAAGATCTACTCCAAGTCCTCCTATAACATGGCACAGAACCGTTCTTCTGAAGCAGGCACTGGTAAAGGTGGGGCCAGTGTCGGTTCGGAGAATGCCTGCAAAAATGCCAGTGATGAATCGGAAGGCTGGCCCCGGTGATCAGGAGACTGGCGGATCAGCACCGACTCCTCAGAGGGGGAGCAGCCCTCATAGCCCTGATGCTTCTCAGGTATTGGGGGTACAGATGACCTGGGACTTCTGACAGTGTGCTTTGAAGGGGACCGATGTTGGTACTTCTTTGCCTTCACTCGATGCATGACAATGGGGTCCCTCGGTGTCGATAAGGATGATATTGAATCCAAGCCCGTCCTCGGTATCAGGTCTGGTGCCAACCAGTTCACTTGGGCCCTACTGGTGCCCAATGTCAAGGGAGGGGGAAACCCTCACCACCGGTGCATCCCCAGTATCCAATGCAGCTCCTCCAGCCATGGGGACCGATGCTTCTGATGCCAATGTCTCAGTCTTAAAAGTACCAAAAATTCTCTTGTGCTGGGCCTCTGTTTTTTTGACTCAGTTTCTGCATTTTAAAACAGAGAACACAATTAGAGGTCTCACGGTCAGGGCCTAAGCACAATAGACAGCAACTATGGGGGTCAGTCCCACAGATGACTCTGTTGCAACTAGAGTACTGTTTGAAACCACTGGGAATTTTCTGAGACATCAAGGGGAAAATAGCCAAGGTGACATCAAATGGCTCAATTGTGATGGATGAAAAAAAATGTCTTCACAAAAAAATAGAGGAATTCCCTGATGGGTGCTTGAACCTAAGCAGGCCTCATGAGCCATGAAAAAATGAAGGAAACTTAAACTTGAAGAAAAAACTAAAAATAACTAAGGGGCAAGGAAGAATAATGAAAAAAATAAAGAAAATGAAAAAATATGTACCGTAGAGGAAGGCATTTTGAGAAATAACCCATAAATTGACATGCTAAAAAGATCCACTAGACATGACCTCTGTCCTCCATAGAGGAACGAAGACTGCTAGTCACATGCTCACACTGGGCAGGAAAGCACTACACCGAGCTCTGTTGGATGATGTCAAGGTCCTGCTTATCCTTGGAGAATTTAAGTTACATGCACTGCATACTGCACATAGGCGGCCCATTTACACCTGCCATTTACCTGGTTGCACCTACGTTTACAGTAGGCACATCAATGTGGATTTATGCTAAAATTCCATAATGGAATCCATGTGCTTAGATGTTAATGGGTACTTCCCTCCCACACTGGGGCACTTAAAAGAGAAGCAACTTATAGAATTGCCAACTAAATAGCTAGAGTTATTCATTTTACATTGGGACAGGATTTGGGGTGTTTCAGAGATAGAGTTTAAACTTATGCAGACACCGGTGAAAACTAATTGCATTCCTTATATGTTATGTGTTCAGTCTGAAAGCAGAAAGAGGAGGAATAATATTAAGGGATTCTTTTACAAAACTGTGCTAGCGATTCCTGTGCGGTAAATGAGAGGAAGCCCATATAAATTGAATGGGCTTCCTCTCACTTGCCATGCAGGAATCACTAGCGTGGCTTTGTAAAAGAAGCTCTAAATGAATAAGTTATCTGTTTAAAATTATGTCAGCATTTTCAGTATTCACACTGTAATAAGTAGTAGTAGTAATGCATAGCTCTGCTGAAAATCCACATACTGTAATTTAAAATGCCTAACTTAGCCATTTCAAATTATGTGTAGGTTTTTCAGCTGAATTTTGCCTTCTCTGTTACTCTTAATTTCTAGAAGTCTTTCTTTATCACATTTCTATTATGTTATCTATTTGAAAGGTGAAGATTGCCATTCCCATGGGATAACTGGGATGCATCTCACTAATTTAAAAAAGCAAGCTTGGGTTTCTCACTCCCTTTCACAGAAATCTGCACTTTTTCAATTAAACTTCCACTAGAGTTCCTTCAGTGATTACAGCCTATAGAACAACAGTTGACAAAAAACTGTATATTTCCTTATGCTTTTACCCTTTAACAGCAAGTAAAGCAACCAATGATGTAGTTACTAATGTCCTTATGAATGTGAATCTCTCACCACAAGGCACTTACAAAGATGCTAATGAGCACTCTTGACTAGATACACTTTGCATTTCCCCATTTTTCCCTTGACAGCTCATTTAAAGCAAACTCTTTGTACTCAAGAACCACAAAATGTTTAAATAACAGGCTTTATTTTTCTTGGTTTTGATGGAAACATTTAAGGAGAGTTGCCTTCTCAATGGGAATACAGCAGATATTGGTAAAGTTTATTAGCTTTGATAAGTATCCCTACAATATTAACAAAATTGTTTCCCTGTGAACAATGATACAGCCTTCAGGTTTACCTCATCATGCTGTGAATTGAGTAGTTGCAGCTTCATGTGCTTCATGTAGGCCATTGTGATTGGCATGTTGTAATCTATCATACTGGTCACCAGGGTAGGAGGTTTTCCATTATCTGTAATAATAATAATAATAACATTTTGCATGTTTATTCAGAAGGTTGCCTTCTAATAAGGAGTATACAATAAGCTGAAGTAACAGACATGTTCTATAAATAGGAGATGAAAACGGAGCCTATGTATATGTGGTTTAAAAACTAGCCCTTCGAAATTCTTAAATAAGTTTTGAAATCAAAATCTTCTTCAGTGAGAAACAATTTCTTGCAGGCTGTCTAAAGGGCACTCAGAGAATGCCCAGAGAACAATATACACCTGGAATAGAAAAAGTGTTGAGAATTCTGAGAAATATTGGCACATCATGTCTAATGAACCAGGCTTTATTGTTTTGAGTTTAAGCATTGCATTTAGTAGAAATCGAAATTTAAAGGAATTGAGTCCATCTGACAAAGAGAGATCCAGAAGAATTTCTATTGAAACACAGGGACAACATGTGAGATGCCATGGTTGCAAACGATGTGAAAATATGTTGGAGATATATATTTGGTTTGAAGATCTGGTGATCAATAAAAAGGGTTTTTTTTAAACACTGTACAACCTGTGCTACTGATCACATAGTGTATGTGATCATTTGTCCCTGCCCGAAAGTTTATATATGGGACAGACAACACAAGCTCTGAGGACTTGTTTGATAGAACACAAACGCTGTATAAAGAGAGAGAGAGAGAGAGAGAGAGCGAGAGAGAGAGAGAGAGGAACCTCCTATGGTGTTACATTGAATTGAGAAGAAACACACTTTTTCTATGTTGTGTTGTGAGAGAGAGAGAGAGAGAGAGAGAGAGAGAGAGAGAGAGAGAGAGAGGAACCTCCTATGGTGTTACATTGAATTGAGAAGAAACACACTTTTTCTATGTTGTGTTGAGAGAGAGAGAGAGAGAGAGAGAGAGAGAGAGAGGAACCTCCTATGGTGTTACATTGCATTGAGAAGAAACACACTTTTTCTATGTTGTGTTGTGCAATTGATCACAATGAAGAAAATGTATTAGATCTTCCAAACTTTTACTACAGAGAGAGCAGTATTGGATATTTCAATTAAAAATAAATAAATAAATTGTTAAAGATGAAGTGATAAGGAAAAGAACCCGAAGCCAATAGTATGAGACCCAGTGATGCTGAGAAACTCATAACACAAAAAAAGGCTGGCGAGTATTTAGATTTTAAACACAATATAAGTTGTTTGGATTAATCTGTTTGGATTTTCTGTTTTTATCACTTTGTGTGTTTTTTTCACTTGAGTTTGTGGATAACACATAGTTTATGATTTAGACATAATTTGCAGCACCTTGAAATAGCTGGAAGGCGAAACTCTGGCCGCAGTCAGTGTGTCGACAGATGTGGATTGAAAGCACTTGTGAATGAAAACTAAGTTATTTTGGGATTTTTAAGATTAAGTCACTATTTTGTGGGTAGCCAGAACCAATTAAGATTACGTGGAGTTTTAATGATTTTTATAATTGTGGAGGTTTTTTATGCCCGTGACATAAACACATACCCCATTTAAAGCCTACTACTATCAAGTAAATAAGAAGTGGAGGAGGGGATCTGGGGCTTTATCCTCCCAGTTTTAATCATGCTCCATTTGCAGATGTGTTAGATTAAATAATTATACACGTTGAATCTAAGACTGAGAAGAGTTTACATTGTTTGATTAATGTAGTCTCTTTGACCCTCTGGATTGTTACTTTGATTAGTAAATAACATAAAATACAATATAGAAAAGAATTATGGCTAAAAGATTTTTTTTTTTGCAGAATTTGCTTACAAATACTGAAAAGGACATCCTAAGGCCTAACTCCTCTCCACAAAGCCTGAAACCGCTCCAAATTTTCCCCCTCCAGAAGCTCGATCCTTCCAGCGCATACTTGATCCTCCAGTTCATTCTTGCCCCATTCAGTCTGATTACTAAGCTCACTTGGTTTCCAGCTGACCACAGCAGTTACTTGTGCTCGACTCCCTTCAGCTTACTTCTGCTCTCCTCCCCAGACTCATTCTCCTCTCCAGTTCGCCCATGCCCTACTCCCAAGGTTCAGTCTGCCCTCCAGTTCACTGGTTATCCTCCTCTCTAGGCTTGTTCCCCCCATCCCAGTTCACCCTTGCCCCCTCACTGGGTTCAATCTCCCTTATAGCTCAGTCTTCCTCCTTCCCTAGGCTTAATCATAGGAGCCAAATTTTCAAAATAATTGGGGGTGCTCAACTCAGTACAAATTCTATAAGAAGCCAACTAGCTTTCAGCAGCAGGAACACACATAAATCACCTCTGCAGAACCACAACTAGCAGAAAACTATGCACCATGTTTTGATGGTGTATACTTTCCCAGTAGGCATTCGCATGGGTGGAGATTGGGCAGAGCGTCGAAGGAGCATGCAAATATGCATCTAAATTATAATATTCTATAATTTATGCAAGTTCTGGCTAACATCTAGGTGTGATAAATCCAAAATCAAGCAGTCTCAATTTTAATAGATGGGGGCTTCCAATAAAATCATTTGCTCATCCCAGTGCTCAAGACAGCTATGAAAAGAGTATCATGTACCTGAGACATATACGTGGAAGCTTTTGAGCACTGGGATGAGCAAATGATTTTATTGGAAGCCCCCATCTATTAAAATTGAGACTGCTTGATTTTGGATTTATCATTTAGTTTGGTCTCCAGTATGGCCCAACCAGAGCTGGAAGTATTCAGTTACTCAGCAGATCAGGAAGCAGCAATTTTGCAGCATTCCACCTTGTTGGATGATGTAACCCTGGCATTGCAAGTGTATAATGGTTTGATTTGGAAGAGCTTTCTAAATGTCTGGTGAGAGCTAAACTTCGTAGGAACACCATGGGTCAATATGTAAAATGCCGCATGATCCCGAGAGGGTTACTGAGGGTTATTAAGCCCAAGTTATTTACATATGATGTGTCGTTCATTAATAAATGGAATGCCATTCTCAACAAATACAGTAAGATCTGATGCTTTTGAATTCTAAGAATAATGCTAAAGTAGAAAATGAGTTAAAAACTGAAATTGATATAGAAACAGTGAAATATAATGGCAGATAAAGGCCAAATGGCTCATCCAGTCTGCCCATCCTCCATAACCCTTAACTCCTCCTTTTTCTAAGGGTTCCTACATGCTTGTCCCATGCTTTCTTAAACTCTGACACAGTCCTCGTCTCCACAACCCCCACCCTTTCTGTAAATGAATACTTTCTTAGATTCCTCCTAAGCCTATTTCTCCTTAACTTCATCGTATGCCCCCTCATTCCAGAGTTTTCCTTCATTCGAAATATGGCTAAGGAAACTTTGAAACAGTCAGTAGATTTACAAATTTTGGTAAACAATATCAGGAATTGATAAACAAACTTAATGCTTTTAAAGACACGTGACAAGGTAAAATAAAGAAATACAAGCGAGATGAAAGGAACTATCAGACTAATCATGTGTATTTTTGGATGAATAAAGAACGTACATTCAAGGTGCCTAGCAATAATGTATTCACTGCATCGTCTGGCAAGTTTAATAGTGGTGGCAAAGATGATCACACAAATATGCAACAGAGACAGGATCAAGGTTTTTTTTAGGAAACAGAAGAGGAGGGGCCAACAGAGGGAAGACAATTCACCAAGTAGCAATACAAGACAATCCTCTGGGTCCAAAGACCAGAATCAGACAAATCAAAGATCAACAATAGTGTGTGTGGCAGATGTTCAATTGTCTGCCCAACAATGTGAAGTTCTTGAATTGGGACTAGGCATTGTAGTTTATAATTTGTTGTAACTTGCCAGACTGCCCTAGCTAACAAAACAGTACAGAGTGGTGTACAAACTAAGATTAAAGGAAAATTTGAAAAGAACCCCATAATTTAACAGGAAAGTTTAGCAGTCATACTAGGGTATATAGAAAAGGGAGGGACAGGAAGAGGGAGAAAAGAAGCTAATGCCTCCTACTGGGTAATCCAAAAAGAGCTGATCAGTCTGGTTTTTCAAAAGTCTGCTTAAATAGCCAAGTCTTTAAGAAAGATTAAAGTTCTTGAAAGAGGGATTAGAGTGGAGAGAGAAAAGGAGGTTATTCCAAACATGAGAACCAAGGAAAAAAAATGTGCTCTGTCTGGTTGATTCATAGTGAGCTATTTTAGGACCGGGAAGGACCAGGTGATAGTCGTTTAAGGAACACGGGAGGGGAATAAGGGATTGTGAGGCAGCCAAGATAGTCGGGGAGCCCAAGTCGAAAAGCATGGAACGTTAAAATGGCTATCTTGTAAGTAATACATTGTTTGATAGGTAACCAGTGGTGCTGTTTCAGTAAAGGAGTAGTGTGATCTGAGCATCTGGCATGGCATAATAGCCTGATTGCTGTATTTTTTTAGTGCATGTAGCTTTTTCAGCGATGACGTGGTAGGCCTGCAAAGACAATGTTACAGTAATCTAGCCATGCAGTAAAGAAAGGCATCAGTAGTGCATGATAATCTTTGTGGCTGAAGTAGTGACAAACAGCTCAAAGCTGCCAAAAAAGAAAGACATATTTTAGACAGATGTGCGATTTGAGGCTTGAAAGAGAAGGCAGAATCCCAGATAATTCCCAAATATCTGAAACTAGCAGCCGGAGTGATCTGAACAAAGTGAGGGGCATAGAGGGAGTTGTGGAAAAACAGTAAACCAACAAGCTACCATCTTTTTTGGGTTGAGAACTAATCAGTGGTCCCTTAACCAATTAGCAACTGCATCTAAGCACCTCTAAAGGCAGTAATCACAGGGAGGGTGGAATAACTTGGATAGGTAGGGTAAATAAGAAGAATGTCATCTGCATAATAATAAACTGAAATTCCTAGTGACTGGATGAGAGTAGCTAAAGGGCTTAAAAATAAATTAAATAGAAGAGGGGAAAGAATTGAGCCCTGAGGGACACCACAGTGAAGTTCCTTAGTCACTGAAATAGAGGATGCTGTGTGGACCTGGAAAGAATGTTTTGAGAGAAATGAGTTAAACTAGTTATAGACTTCTCCCGAGATACCAATAGAGGACAGATGGGAGAGAAGCAAAGAGTGGTTAACGAGGTCAAAAGCTGCACTAAGATCAAAAGAAATAGCCAGAACAATTTTATATTGGCCCAGGTAACTGTGGATTTCACTAAGGAGAGCGGTCATCACAGTTTCCGTACTGTGGTGAGGTCTGAATCCTGATTGTCTAGGATGCAAAACAAAGATTTTATCTGTATAAGAAGTGAGCTGATGGAATACCACTTTTTCTAAAACTTTTGACATGAAAGAGAGATTTGATATTGGACGATAGTGTCTGGGAGTAGTGGGGTCTAAATTGGGATTCTTCAGGATGGGGCAAACTAATGCATTTTTCCAGAGATCAGGAAATTGTCCAGATGACAGGCTAAGATTAATGACAGGAGTGTAGGAAGTAAACCTAGGGTGGGTAGTTTTAGCCAAGTTGATGGGATAGGATCCCGAGCTCAATAGGTGGGTTTCATGGTTGATATAGTCTTATTTAAAGAAAATAAAGTTTGAGTGTGAAAAGATGAACAGGTAGCAGAACCAGAGCAAGAGGAAAAGGACGGTGAAGATGCAGAGGAAAAAGGTGGGAGAGAAGGAGGAAGGGAGGCTAATAAAGTATTGATAAAGAAAACAGATAGGGCCTCAGCTGAGGGAGTGCTAATGACTGCCAACTGTGAACTGGAAAAGATCATGTGCCAATAAATAGAATACAAGTCCCTTGATGGATTAGGGGATTTTAAAAGTCTGTGAACAGTACCTTATGATGCATTTAAAGTTTGGATAGTGATAAATAGATTTTTTCCAGAAATTACAATTGAGAAAACATTTTAAATTGGTAGCTGGATATAAGGATGTATCTGTAGTAAACAACTAGATCTACTTGGGTGTCTGATGGCCCTGTTGAAGCAGCTACTCAGATTTTAGTGTTGCAGGAGTTGTCTAATTTGGAGACTAAATTTAATCACATGCAGAAGTGACACTCTCAGGCTTATTTTCGAAAGAGAAGGGCGCACATCTTTCGACAAAAATCGGGAGATGGGCATCCTTCTCCCAGGGTCGCCCAAATCGGCATAATCGAAAGCCGATTTTGGGTGTCCTCAACTGCTTTCCGTCGCAGGGATGACCAAAGTTCACAGCGGCATGTCGGAAGCATAGTGGGCGGGACTGGGGCGTGCTTATCACATGGGCGTCCTTGGCCGATAATGGAAAAAAGAAGGGCGTCCCTGACGAACACTTGGGCGACTTTACTTGGTCCTTTTTTTTTTACGGCCAAGCCTCAAAAAGGTGCCCGAACTGACCAGATGACCACCGGAGGGAATTGGGGATGACCTCCCATTACTACCCTAGTGGTCACTAACCCCCTCCCACCCTAAAAAAAAAAAAAAAACTTTAAAAATATTTTTTGCCAGCCTCAAATGTCGTACCATGACAGCAGTATGCAGGTCCCTGGAACAGTTTTAGTGGGTACTGCAGTGCACTTCAGGCAGGCGGACCCAGGCCCATCCCTCCCTACCTGTTACACTTGTGGTGGTAAATGTGAGCCCTCCAAAACCCACTGTACCCACATCTAGGTGCCCCCCTTCATCCCTAAGGGCTATGGTAGTGGTATACAGCTGTGTGGAGTGGGATTTGGGAGGATTTGGGGCGATCAGCACACAAGGTAAGGGAGCACCTGGGAGCTTTTTCTGAAGTCCACTGCAGTGCCCCCTAGCGTGCCCGGTTGGTGTCCTGGCATGTCAAAGGGACCAGTGCAGTATGAATGCTGGCTCCTCCCACAACCAAATGGCTTGGATTTGGTCGTTTCTGAGATGGGCATCCTCGGTTTCCATTATAGCCGAAAACCGGGGACGACCATCTCTAAGGTTGATCTAAATGTTGAGATTTGGGCGTCCCCAACCATATTATCGAAACGAAAGATGGACGCCCATATTGTTTCCATAATATGGGTTTCCCCGCCCCTTCGCGGGGACGTCCTGCGAGGACGCCCTCAGGAAAACTTGGGTGCCCCGTTCGATTATGCCCCTCCACATATCCTTACACAGAGGAACTATCACCTCCTTGTTAAATGAGAAAACGCTGGGAGTAAGTAGCATGTGGTAACAGGTATTTGTAAAAAATATTTAAAAGCTTTTAGTATGGCTTATGTACAATATTTGTATTGTGTATTATTTTTAATGCCGTTGTCCTGACGAGCTATGGCAAAACATGGCCAAGTTGATGCAGGTCCTGATATTATGACACATTTTGTATCAAATTGAATAAAAAGTTCTATCAAATAAACAATCTGCAACGAGTGTGTAGTTATAACAAAGAAACTATCAAACACATCACTCCAATATAGTGTCACACTGGGGATTCAGATCTGAAGGATAAAATACATTAAATTTTTAAAAATAGCCTCAGTGTAACAGGGAGCCTGACTTTTATGCTCCACTGTAAATATTACCATCATAGGCTTCCACCACCTTCCGAAAAAAACACAGAGAAAAACTCCCAGAATATTTCAAAAATTCTAAAGAAGTGGGAGAAAAGTCTGTGTTTAAAAAACAGAAGGGAGGGTAACACAATTTAACACAATACAGATCCAAATACCCACAACACTAGATCTCACTATGAATATAAATCACCCAAATAAGGCGGTCACGTGATGGACTGAGAGAGAGGAAGTCGCACTTGTCTTCTCTCCGGGGCTCCCCCTCCTACATTCCCTGAAAATCGAAGAAAAAACCGAACGATAACTGCAAAAAATTTAAGCTTAACCAGCGCACATACATGGATATCTTTGTAACAAAAGAAACGAGGGCTACAGCGGCGAAATCGGCGAAAAAAACAGCTGAGAAACATCGAGGGATAGAAGAATCCAAGATGGCGCCTAGCCAGACCCCGGAGCAGCCTCCACAATTTCACCCGCTACAACTGCAACAGATCACGGAAGCGGTGAGAGAGGCTATGAAGCCGGAACTACCAAAGTTATCCGACCAAATAGCGGGAGTAGAATCGCTTTTGGGGGACACAACGAGGAGGACTGGGGAACTAGAACTACGGGTGTCAGAGCTGGAGGACTTAAGCACGGACAGAGGAACGCAGTTGCAAGATTTACAAAACCTGCTGCGAGCCCAGGCAAAACATTTAGATGACTTAGAAAATAGATCTCGCAGATCTAACCTGCGCCTAATTGGAATCCCTGAATCGATATCAGACCGAGCATTACCCATACAATTGGAGAGTTGGCTAAAATCTGAGTTTGCCCTATCGGACAGCAGTGGGCCTCTGTGTCTGGAGAGAGCACACCGTCTGGGCAGGAGAATCGAAGGGGGAAACAGACCGAGGGTAGTCATCATAAAAGTCCATAATTTTTTACACAAAGAAGAAATTTTGAGAGGCGCTAGATCCAAATGGGACTCCCTTACATTTGACGGATCAGCAGTAAAAATCTTTCAGGATTATTCAGCCGCCCTTCAGGAGCGCAGGAAAGCATTTGGACCTCTGTGCCGCCACTTAGCAACGAAAAACCAAAGATTCATGCTATTGTACCCAGCCCAACTTAAAGTATTGGAACAGGGGGGCTGGAAGAGGTATCACTCTCCAGAAGAGGCTCAATCTCTCCTGCCGGACAACTCCATATCCTCCCCGAGCCAAGATGGCTGAAAGGGGCATGCATGAGCAGTGGCAGGTTAAGCTGGTATTAAGGTGCAGGCCCGCTGGAGCGGTAATGCAGTGAGAGTAAATCTTGCATAAAGTTATAATATGGTTAAATGTTATGGAGTTAATATGGATCTGTATGTTTGCAGATATGTTGATTTGAAATATGGTAAAATTATGTATAATCATACCTGATAATTTTCTTTCCATTAATCATAGCTGATCAATCCATAGACTGGTGGGTTGTGTCCATCTACCAGCAGGTGGAGATAGAGAGCAAACTTTGCCTCCCTATATGTGGTCATGTGCTGCCGGAAACTCCTCAGTATGTCGATATCAAAGCTCCATCCGCAGGACTCAGCACTTAGAGAATTACACCCACGAAGGGACACTCTGCCCAGCTCACCACCGCCGAAACGGGGGAGGGGAATTAACCCAGCTCATCCCCACACAAGTGGGGGAGGGGAATCCGTCCAGCTCATCCCCGCGGAGCGGGGGAGGGACACCACACCCGCCGATGCGGG
Source organism: Microcaecilia unicolor (assembly GCF_901765095.1). NCBI lineage: Eukaryota > Metazoa > Chordata > Amphibia > Gymnophiona > Siphonopidae > Microcaecilia > Microcaecilia unicolor. The sequence goes on from NW_021963351.1 coordinate 30,363, forward strand.
GGGATCTGGCTTATCCTGCAACCGCAACCGCGGGAGGAGCTGACTGACCCTAACACCGCCGAAGCGGGAGGGGTACAAAGCTGCCCTACAGCCGCACGAAGCGGGAGGGAGTGCCGGCAGAATTTATGTCTCAATCCAGCCCCGTAAAACGGAGGGGAGAGGAATGCAGCAGCTCACTGTAACACAAACTCGTCTCAACTCTTGAAGAATCCAAGTGAAAGAAGAACTTGAACACGAAGTCCTCCTGAAGTAACTGAAGGCTAAACTTGAACCTAAAATTCAACCAGAATATAAACAGTACAGATATCTGGGAGGGGCTATGGATTGATCAGCTATGATTAATGGAAAGAAAATTATCAGGTATGATTATACATAATTTTACCTTCCATATCATCAAGCTGATCAATCCATAGACTGGTGGGATGTACCGAAGCAGTACTCACCCAGGGCGGGACATAGAAATCCCTGACCTCAACACTGAAGCTCCAAACCGGGCCTCCGCCCGTGCAGCCACAGTCAAACGGTAATGCTTGGAGAATGTATGAGCCGAAGCCCACGCTGCCGCCTTGCATATCTCTTCCAAGGAGACGGATCCGGCCTCCGCCATCGAGGCCGCCTGAGCTCTCGTGGAGTGGGCCTTCAGCTGGATAGGCGGCACCTTCCCCGCGGCCACATAAGCCGCTGCAATGGCTTCCTTGACCCATCTTGCCACTGTAGGCTTAGCAGCCTGCAGACCCTTACGAGGACCTGCAAACAGGACAAACAGATGATCCGATTTCCGGAAATCATTGGTCACTTCCAAGTATCTGAAGATGACTCGTCTCACATCCAGATATTCAAGAGCGGAGTACTCCTCTGGGTAGTCCTCCCTACGAAAGGAAGGGAGACAGAGCTGCTGATTCACATGGAAGCGAGAACCAATCTTGGGCAGGAAGGAAGGCACTGTGCGAATAGTCACTCCTGCCTCAGTGAACTGCAGAAAAGCCTCTCGACATGAGAGCGCCTGGAGCTCGGAAACTCTTCTGGCTGAAGTGATAGCCACCAAAAAGACTGCTTTCAACGTCAGGTCTTTCAGAGATGCCCTCGACAAGGGTTCCAAAGGCGGCTTCTGCAATGCTCTTAGCACCAGGTTGAGATTCCACGCAGGCACCACTGAGTGCAGAGGAGGGCGCAGGTGATTAACTCCCTTGAGAAAGCGCACCACATCTGGCTGCGAAGCCAGGGAAACACCCTTCAGGCGGCCCCTGAAGCAAGCCAGAGCCGCTACCTGGACTTTAAGGGAACTGAGCGACAGGCCTTTCTCCAGACCTTCTTGCAGGAACGCCAACACTGAAGAAATTGGAGCAGTGAAGGGAGAAAGTGAGCCTGCTTCACACCATGCTGCAAAGATACGCCAAACCCTGGCGTAAGCAGTAGAAGTAGAGCGCTTCCTCGCTCTCAGCATAGTGGCGATGACCTTGTCTGAGAAGCCCTTCTTCCTCAGACGCTGCCGCTCAATAGCCAGGCCGTAAGACCAAAGGGAGAGGGATCCTCCATCACCACGGGACCCTGATGTAACAGGCCCTGCTCCACTGACAGCCGCAGAGGATCGTCGACTGAGAGCCTGATCAAGTCCGCATACCAGGGACGTCTGGGCCAATCCGGACCCACCAGGATTACCCTGCCGGGATGCTTTGCCACCCGGTCTAGCACCCTGCCCAACATGGGCCAGGGCGGGAACACATAGAGGAGCTCTTGTGTCGGCCACTGTTGGAGAAGAGCATCTACTCCCAGGGATCGAGGGTCCCGTCCTCTGCTGAAAAAGCGCGGCACCTGGCCATTGGCCTATGACGCCATCAGATCTAGGCTCGGCTGGCCCCAGCGCTTCGTGATGTCCAAGAACGCCTGAGCAGATAGTTGCCACTCTCCGGGCTCCAAGGTATGGCGACTGAGAAAGTCCGCCTTGACATTCATGACTCCGGCAATGTGGGCCGCTGAAAGCTGCTCCAGGTTCGCTTCCGCCCACTGGCAAAGACTCATAGCCTCCTTGGCTAGAGGGGCGCTCTTGGTACCTCCCTGGCGGTTGATATAGGCCACAGCCGTGGCATTGTCCGACAGGACCCGTACAGGCTTCAACACCAGTACCGGGATGAACTCCAATAACACCAACCGAATGGCTCTGAGTTCCAGGAGGTTGATAGACCACTTGCCTCTGCAGGAGACTAGAGCCCCTGCGCTGTCCTTCCCAAGCAGTGGGCTCCCCAGCCCATCAAAGAGGCGTCTGTCGTGACGACAATCCACTCCGGGGTCACCAGAGGCAATCCTGCAGACAACTTGTCTGTCTGCGTCCACCAGCTCAGCGCCTTGCGCACTGCTGGGTCCACGGGAAGGCGCACAACATAATCCTCCGACATCGGAGTCCAGCGCAGCAGCAGAGATAGCTGTAGTGGTCTCATATGAGCCCTGGCCCAGGGCACTACTTCCATCGTGGCCGTCATAGAGCCCAACAGCTGCACGTAGTCCCAAGCCCGAATAGGAGAGGCTACTAGGAACTAGTCCACCTGAGCCTGAAGCTTGACAATCCGATTGTCTGGCAGGAACACTCTGCCCACTTGGGTGTCGAATCGAACTCCCAGATACACCAGGGACTGAGTCGGGCGCAGCTGGCTCTTCTTCCAGTTGATGATCCATCCCAGGGAGCTCAAAAGAGCAACTACCCGGTCCATAGCTTTGCCGCACTCTGCATAAGAGGGGGCTCGGATCAACCAGTCGTCCAGATAAGGATGGACTTGTACTCCTTCCTTTAGCAGGAAGGCCGCTATGACCCCCATTACTTTGGAAAAGGTCCGCGGAGCAGTAGCCAACCCGAAAGGGAGGGCTCTGAACTGGAAGTGTCGTCTCAGGACTGTAAAACGCAGAAAGTGTTGGAGAGGAGGCCAGATGGGAATATGCAGGTACGCTTCCTTGATGTCCAAGGAAGCCAAGAACTCTCCTGCCTTCACTGCCGCTATAACAGAGCGGAGAGTCTCCATGCGAAAGTGCCTCACTTTCCAGGCCCGATTGACCCCTTTGAGGTCGAGGATAGGCCGGACAGAACCTCCTTTCTTTGGAACCACAAAGTAAATGGAGTAACGTCCCTTGCCAATCTGATTTTTTGGCACCGGAACGACCGCACCCAGGCGGATCAGGTTGTCCAAGGTCTGCTGCACTACCACAGCTTGACCGGAGACTTGCAGGGAGGGAGTACAAACCCGTCTCTTAAGGGTTGGCAGAACTCTAGCTTGTAGCCGTCTCTGATGACTTCCAGCACCCACGCGTCTGAAGTTATAGTGGTCCACTCGCCCAGAAACGAGGACAGCCGTCCTCCAATCTGCACTGGGGCGTGGACCAAGGCCCCGTCATTGGGTACGAGACCCTGGGGGAGGACCGGAGGGAGCACCTCCGGGACGGCGGTCTCTGCGAAAGGAATGCTGCTTGGGGGAGAAATTCCTCTTGAAGGAAGAGGGGGCAGAGGAACCCGACTTGCCCGGGCGGTACCGATGGGCTTCCTGCAACCGTCCTCTGGAGGTATCGGGACGAGTACTAACCCGAGCCCTGACCTCTGGTAATTTCTTGCCCTTAGACGTGCCGAGATCGGTCACGATTTTGTCCAGCTCGACCCCAAAGAGCAGCTTGCCTTTAAAAGGCAATCTAGCCAGGCGGGATTTAGAGGCGTGGTCAGCAGACCAATGTTTCAGCCAAAGCCACCGCCGCGCAGAGACTGTCTGAGCCATGCCTTTAGCTGAGGCTCTCCAGACATCATACAGCAAGTCTGCCAAATAGGCTAAGCCCGATTCCAGGGCTGGCCAATCAGCCCTCAAGGAATGATCCGAGGGGGAAGCCCGCTGCACCATAGTCCGGCACGCCCTGGCCACATAGGAGCCGCAAACTGAGGCCTGCAAACTTAAAGCAGCTGCCTCAAAGGACGACCTTAAGGCCGCCTCCAATCTTCTGTCTTGGGCGTCCTTTAGGGCCGTGCCACCTTCCACCGGCAACGCCGTTTTCTTAGTCACCGCAGTGATTAAAGAATCCACGGTAGGCCACAGATAGGCCTCACGTTCACTCACTGCCAAAGGATAGAGGCGGGACATAGCCCTAGCCATTTTAAGGCTCGTTTCCGGGACATCCCATTGAGCCGCAATTAAGGTGTGCATGGCATCATGCACGTGGAAGGTTCTAGGCGGGCGCTTCGTCCCCAGCATAATGGCAGAGCCAACAGGGGCTGAGGGAGAGACGTCCTCCGGAGAGGAAATCTTCAAAGTGTCCATGGCCTGTAACAACAGGTTGGGCAAATCCTCTGGGCTAAAAAGCCGCGCTGCAGAGGGGTCATCCGCTCCATCCGAGCGGGGATCTATCTCCTCCAAGGAATCCGCAAAGGATCGTTGGGAGACCTCAGACACGCTGCCCTCATCTACATCGGAGGAGACAAAAGTCCTCCAAGGCCTGGAAATCAACCCGAGGGCGTTTACCTCTGGGAACCTCAACCTCTTTATCAGAAGAGGGAGCAGGGGCAGCGTTTTGCATGAGGAAAGCCTGATGCAGCAGCAAAACAAACTCGGGGGAGAAACCCCCCAGACTGTGCACTTCCGCAGCCTGGGCAACAGCCCTAGACGCACTCTCAACCGGCGCTCGCAATAGCGGGGGAGAGACATGCTGCACATCCAAAATGGCGTCCGGCGCGAAACTCCGTGAAGGAGCCGCGCGGGAAGAATGGCGCTTAACTTTAGCCGCTTTTGTGCCGTCGCCCAAATTAAGGGCGTTCATGGCATTAATGTCTCCAACCTCAAGGGCGGCCCCGAAGAAGCCGTCCGAGCCGCGTGGCCGGCCAAGATGGCGGAGGCGAGGAGCGGGGGATGGGCGTTTATGGCGGGAAAAAACCGCCACGCCGGAGGAACGACCGGGACATTCATCGGTCACTAAACTATCACCCATCAAGGGCGAATCAGGTTGTAAAACCCCCGCATCCCCTCTAGAAGCGCTCCAGCGATCCGGGGAGCGACCCTTTGCGCCCTCGCCCTCCGACGCCATTGCCACGAGGAGAAGAATCGGGGAACCCCCTGCCCGCTATAAAAAGGTAAAATTACCTGCTTGCCGCTCCGAGCTGTAACGAACTGGTGTCCCAGTGAGTAGCTGCAATGAACGTTTAAAGAAACGTCGAATTAAACGCCTTTAAAGACGTTTAAAAATTTTTTTTTTTTTTTTTTTTTTAAACGGAGCCAGCGGGAGGGGGGAGAAAAGGAGGGACCTGGCACCACCAGGTTTGCACTTGCTCAAAAGAGCCCTCAACCCCAGGCCTCAACAAAACCTAAGGATTAGGCTTGGAGGCCTAGCCAGAGCTGCTGCTGTGTGTGACCACCACCTGCTGAGATAGAGAACATACTGAGGAGTTTCCGGCAGCACATGACCACATATAGGGAGGCAAAGTTTGCTCTCTATCTCCACCTGCTGGTAGATGGACACAACCCACCAGTCTATGGATTGATCAGCTTGATGATATGGAAATTAATATAACTTTGTCTCAGCTAGGCTGAAAGATTGTAAAGAGGAAGGGGATGGGGGAGGGGGGCCCCCCCACCATCAGTTGACCGGAGCTCTCCTAGTAGAAGTTGCGAAGGGAGAGGTCAAAGACGATAAAGGGGGGAGGAATAAAGGGTAGGGGGGGAAGTTTGGGAGGAGGGAGGGGGGAGGAGAAGGGGGAAAAGGGAATTAAAGAAAGAAGGGGATTGGATGTACGGGGAAAGTTCCAGAGATATTTGGGGTTAAAACGGGGAGGCTCGGGTGGAGCTGGGCACTGGAGTCTCCCAATTTACCAAAGCAGTTTGATAACACTAGGAATAACTTTACACTGGAAAAGGGGGTGCTCGAACTAGATTTATAACATGGAATGTAGGGGGCATCACTTCCCCAATTAAGAGGGCAAAGATTCTACAGGCCTTAAAGAGGCATCATGCAGATGTGGCTTGTATTCAGGAGACGAGACTATCTCAGGAGGAATTGCAAAAGCTGAAGAGAACCTGGGTGGGTGAGGTACACGGAGCAGCGGCTGAGGGAAGGAAAGGAGGGGTTGCAATCTTAATCCGAAAGGGGGTAGTGGCAAGAACTCATTTGGTGAGCAGCGACCCAGGGGGGAGATACGTGATAGTGCGTCTTTGGTTACAGCATGTGGAGTACTTAGTAATGGCGCTATATGGCCCAAATCTGTATGATAGAGCTTTTTATGATCACCTTGTTCAGCTGTGCCTCCCACATGGGTCTCTGCCACTGCTAGTGATGGGTGATTTCAATTTAGTGGCTGACCCTGGTTTGGACTGCTCATCTCCTAGGAGGGCGATCAAAGGAGGCCCAGAGGTGAGGGCATTGTCACAGTTTATTCAGTCGCTTGGAGTGGTAGATTCTTGGCGCACATTACATCCAGAAGTGCGAGAGTATACTCACCTGTCTAGGGCTCATGGGACTCTCTCACGTCTGGATTACATGTTGGTGGACCGCAGGGTGTTTCCCTCTGTGATAAAGGTAGAGATAGGTCCGGAGGAGATTTCGGATCATTCCTTGGTATGGCTAGATCTAGAGGATAAGGACCTGGGGGATGGGGGAAGAAGGTGGAGATTTCCTTCGTATTTAGCAACAGACCAAAAATTTAAACTATATTTGCAGAAGAGTTGGGAGGAATATTCACAATTTAATAAAGAACATAGGGATAATCCCCAATTGTTCTGGCAAGCAGCGAAGGCGGTCCTGAGGGGGGCGGTGATTGTGTTTACTGCAAAGCGGGAAAAGAAAATTAATGGGGCAATTATACATCTAGAACGCAGACTGGGGAAAGCCAGACGGCGATTTGTGGCGGTTCCATCGAGTTATAACAAGGAGCAGATGAGAGTAACTCAAGTAACTTTAAATTCATTATTACATGAGAGAGCGTTGAGAGCCCTGACGGTTGGGAAATTCCGTTTCCAGAGATATGGGAATAAATCAGGTGCCATGTTAGCAAGAGTAGTCAAAGCCTGGGGTGGGCCTAGAGCGATAGTGGCTGTGAAAGATAAATTTGGGAATATTCAGAATGGGAGGGAAGGAGTAAAAAAGGTATTCCAACAATTCTATAGTGACCAATATAAAAATATGTCCCCGCCATCATTGGAGTCTGTGACAGAATATTTGAGAAGGGCTAGAATGACGACACTGAAAGCAGAAGAGCTGGAGGGCCTGAATAGGCCTATCACAGGAAAGGAACTGCAAGATATAATTAAGTCTCTCCCTGCGAATTCAGCTCCAGGCCCGGATGGCTTCTCGAGTGAATTCTACAAAATCCTAGGCCCACACATAGTAGGCCCCATGCACTCATATTTTGAGGAGGTAGTGGCCCAGGGGCAGTTCCCGGCCTATGCAAATGAAGCATTGATAACCTTGCTATTGAAACCAGGAAAACCAGAGAATCAGGCTGGTTCTTTTAGGCCCATTTCTTTAATTAATGTCGACACAAAAATCTTAGCTAAACTATTAGCAAATAGATTGCAGGCGTGTTTACTTAGTCTTATTGGTCAGGAACAAGTAGGTTTTATTCGTAATAGGCATTCAGGAATCAATGTGAGACGGCTACTGTTGGCTCAGGCCCAGATTCAGCGTTCAGGCGGTGAGGCGATGCTGGTTAGCCTGGACACTGAAAAAGCCTTTGATAAAGTGGGATGGGACTATATGTTTGCGGTGTTGAGGCACGTAGGTGTGAGGGGTTGGTTTTATGGGGCCATCCAGTCACTATACTCCAATCCTCGAGCGGCAGTGTTGGTGAATGGGTCTAGAACACAACAATTTTCTATTGCGAGGGGGACTAGGCAGGGATGCCCCCTCTCTCCGCTTCTCTTTGTGCTATCTATTGAACCCCTGATTAAAACTATACAACAGGGAGAGAAGGTACCAGGGGTGATGGTTGGTGGAGATAAAGTAAAAGTGTTAGCCTTCGCGGATGATCTATTGATAATATCAGAATCCCCGAGGGTGGCATTACCAGCGCTGCTCGAGGAGATAGAAGGGTTCAGTATACTGTCAGGGTTTAAAATCAACCGGGAAAAATCACGCATAATGAGGTTACCTGTGCGACTGGATGGCCCCGGCCTAGACGATTTCTCTCTACAGAGAGCAAAGACAGAGATGAAATATTTGGGTGTCTTAATCCCTAACACATTAAGTGATTTGTATGAGATAAATATCCAAAAATTAATGAAAGACACAGCAAGAAAACTTGAGCAGTGGCGGGGCCTTCCTATTTCTCTGTCAGGGCGTATAGCATTGTACAACATGATGATTATTCCCTGCTGGTCATATATGTTTCAAACTTTGCCCCTACACCTCACTAATAGGGATGAGAAACGAGTGAATGGAATGTTGAGGAAATTTTTGTGGAGGGGGAAAAAATCGAGATTCCCACTGGAAAGTATGTATGTCCCGAAGGAATATGGTGGAATGGGCTTGCAGAGTGTGAGACACTTGGGGATTGCTTGTGCAATGAGACATGTTACAGACTGGTTCCGTAACTCTGCGGATTTCTCAGCCACCACAATGGAACTACGGCTGTTTGCACCCACAAACTTCAGTAGTTGCCTGCATGGGAGTGGAGGGGCCTCTCCACTACTACACATCTCAAATATACTGCCGCAGGCACGCAGAGCATGGAGCTGGATTTGTAGACTACATCAATTTTCCTCAAGAGTTACTCCATTGCTTCCAATCTGCGGGAACCCTGAGTTTCAACCTGGTTTGATATATAAAATTTTTGAACAATGGAAGACGCAAGGTGTGGTCTATATCTTCCAGATCCTAACGCGAGAAGGAAAGCTGCAATCATTTCAGAAGCTGCAAGAGCGTGGCCTTCTCCGCCCTAAAGACTATTTCCATTATTGGCAGTTGCGTCACTACATGAGGAGCTTGTCTTGGGAGGCCTTGGCGGAGGACGTACAGGAGGAATTACCAATGGCATTTTCGTTGGGAGCACAGCAAAAGGTTCCATTGAGGTTTCACCTCCGACATATCAAAGACACAGCTGCAGAGCCCGATTTTACTCAATATGCGGAGGCTTGGAGCAGAGACTTGGAGGCAGTCATCTCAGCTGAACTACTTAAAGAACATGTGTTGGCCCTTAACAGAGGGTCGCCTTCAGCAGACTACTGGGAATTACAATACCGCTTTGTGTTCCGGATGCACATGCCGCCTCGGCAGGCGTTTCATGTGGGGATTTCCCCTGATGGAGCATGCCGTAAGTGTCATTTTGTTGGAGCGACTTTAGGGCATATGTATTGGACTTGCCCAGCAGTGAAAAATTTTTGGATAACCTTACTAAGTCGGGTTTCTTCTTTGTGGAGAACTAGATGGTCACGCTCTCCGATGTTGTTATTCGGGAAGCCTTGTTTACAGGTTCCCCGGCCAAGAGGGCTCACTCTATTTGTTCAGCGAGCCATACTGATTGCAAAAAAGACTATTCTAGTGGACTGGTTATCTTCAAGAGGCCCCTCACTCCAGTCTTGGCGAATGCGGATGGTGCAACTACTGCGTTCAGAGAGAATGATGATAAAAGATGGAAATGCGACGGAGTTGGATAAATTCTGCTCGAGATGGGGCCCGTTTTTGGACTCTATGCCCCCATCAGCTAAAAGTACCCTCTTGAACATTTGACTGGCTCATGGAACTCCGGACATTCTTTCCCAGGATACTTACTGAGTTTCAGGGAGGGGAGGGTGGGATTGAGTTGATAAGGATGTTCCGTTCTGGGGGGTCCTGGGGGGACATCAGAGTCAAGTCCCCTGGGGATTCCCCGATCGGGATTGTGCCTTCGGCATCAGCTGGAATCTCAAGGGAGGGAAGGGAGAAAACTAAAAATTGATGATGATGTTTGGTGATAGAATAACAGTGAAGTAATTATGTTATTGTCCAATCTGCTACTTACCTGTTGATGTGGATTACTTTGTTTTCTTTTTATGTCAATAAAAATGATTGAATATAAATCACCCAAATAGACACTAATTAGCAATCCCTCACTAGACTAAATCCTCATTCAAACAGAGAAGCCTTCCTGCAAGTAAAGAAAACTCAAAATAGAGCAAAAACTCTTATAACATTGCTAGAATTGCTTAAACTTCCATCCTTACTAATGAATGGATTCTAATTCTGACAAAAAGTAAACTTTACTTAGCTCAGAACATCCAAATTGTCCTGACAGAAGTGCAGCCTCATAGGATTTTCACAGTCTATGGGGTTTCTCCAACATTAAAGTGCTATGGATAATTTGTAAAGCAGTTTTTTTATGCACTGCTATGTATTTCTCCTGATGAAGATAGCGAAACAGAAGGATTTCCCACTGTCGAGAAACAAGGAAATTGGACATTTTTTGCCAGAAGGATAATATAAATTGGACACTTTAATTTTTGAGAAACCCCACAGACTGTGAAAATCCTATGAGGCTGCACTTCTGTAGAATTTTTGAAATATTCTGGGAGTTTTTCTCTGTGTTTTTTTCGGAAGGTGGTGGAAGCCTGTGATGGTAATATTTACAGTGGAGCATAAAAGTCAGGCTCCCTGTTACACTGAGGCTATTTTTTAAAATTTAATATATTTTATCCTTCAGATCTGAATCCCCAGTGTGACACTATATTGGAGTGATGTGTTTGATAGTTTCTTTGTTATAAAAAGTTCTATGAAAAGAGTATCATGTATCTGAGAGATATATATGGAAGTTTTTGAGTTGAAATGAGAAAATGATAACATCTAAGTGTGAGTGACTGACCTTGATTATAATGGAGGCAAAGTATGCAAATCAAGTTCATGCATATTCATTGTGGATATCCTGAAACCTGACTGGCAGGGGGTACTTCAAGACTGGAGTTGGGAAACACTGTTCTAGAACACTGAGACTGCAGGAGATGTGCTTATTAGGTGTCCCCTCCTTCCATCAAACCATTTAGAGGACGATCAGGCGCAATTATTTTATTTATTTATTACATTTGTATCCCACATTTTCCCACCTATTTGTAGGCTCAATGTGGCTTACATAGTACCGGAGAGGCCTTTGCAGGCTCTGGTGTGAACAAATATAGGGTGTCTCTAGTGAAGTCTCTCTTTTTGGTAAGATTTTGCCAGGAAGTAGGTCTCAGCAGACTCTTTCCTACTAGCCTGTGGTTTCACAGTCTTCACATCCTGGAAAACCTGCACCAGCCTGTTTCGCAGAACACTGCTTTTCCCTCCATCCCACAGTTTGCACAGAAGGGTTCTGCCAGGACTAAGAATACTCTGGGCCAGATCAAGAAGTGACAGACACATAGAAACAAGTCTCTGGTGGTCTAGGTCTCGAATGCCATAGGCATTGGGTGCCATATCACTCAAGATGACATCAGCCTTCCCTGCTGAAAGCCTGTCTTTGATTTTCATGTGGGTGCTTGAATCAGTCAGGTCAGCATTGGATAAGAAGACTGCCCCCTCCAAAGGCGAGAAGTGAAGAAGGTCCACACCCATTACAAAACCAACAGGACATTCTGGATCGAGTCATCGCTGCTGCACAAACCACCTACGAGCAATGCAAGCTGAATGATATATATTCAGCAGGGTAGTATTTATATGAGAAGTGGCTGCATTTTAACTATGTCTTAAGTATACACGCCTGTGCTGCCCAAGAAGGCTAACTTTGCATTAGACATATCACCCGACATGCTTTCCTAATCCACTGACTTCTTCCGGGCGGTCGGGCTCCAGCAGTGCACCCAAGGAGGTGCTGGTCCTACATTATGGAACAGACTGCCACTTGAATTAAGACTAATGACATAATTAATTTCATAATTAATTTCATCCAGCAGGCTATTAAAAGCACACTTACTTCAGCAAGCATTTGCTTGTCTCTGATGGTTGTTGTCTTAAATGTGATTAATACTGTATTTTTGTGGTATATGAATACTCTGTTGTTAATATTGTTTTATGTGATTTTATATCTCTTATTTTATGCAACCTGCTTAGATTCTTTAGATAATATGGGCTATAGATATTCAATAAATAAAACCTATGACCTGTTATTCCATTTAGCCTGTTTGTGTGGACTTCTAATGCTTGAAGGTCTTGTTCTAAACTACTCTTATGCTCATTTTTTAGTCTTATGTTATTGCACATTGTTTTTTTCTGGAGTATATATGTTTGATGCAAATGGTTTGGTGTTTATAGTTTTATTTGTTTTACGTTTTGGATTATATACGTTTGGTTTTAAGTCACCTGGAGCATTTTGTGGGCAGCTGTCTCATAAATTTTAATAAATAAATGTATTTAAACCATATTCTACTAGGTATTTGAAAACCTCTCTTACAGAAGGGAAATATATAAACGAGCTGTACAGAATAGCATATTTTACTATTCGGCCAAATAAGAATAATGAAAAATATGAATACGAATAATGGGCATTGAGCTTGAACATAACACAAAATAAAACAAGCAACATGAAATCAGAGATCAGGTGTTTTTTTCAATAGGATTCAGCACAGTACAGCCTCGGATTATTTGTATTCGAATTTAAATCACTATTCAGCCGAATATGAATACTGAATTCAGGGCCAAATCAAATCAAATACGAATATTTGGTACAGCCCTAATACAAACTGTTCATTATGATAAATCATCTGCACAGCTCAAACACCTTTAACACTAAGCCTACCTTTATGATCCGCTCCATCTGGATTTAAATGCATTCTTTTCTGACACTCTGAGCAGCTCATTAGAAACCGTGTCACCGCTTCTCTCGGTAGGAAGGCATATGTTTCTGAAATCTGAAATGAATCACAAAATATAGGTGTTAAATCATGTTCATTCTGCTTATGTTACAACATAACCGGTCATTATATTTCAAATAATCAATATTACACTGCAAATGTAAAGCAGCACAATAAAAGCATATTCAAAAAATCATGTATCCTTTCAAGAAACACTTGCTAATCTCACTACTTATCACTCAATAGCTACTAATACAGTATGTAATGTTGAAAAATTATAACATGCTTAATCATCGGACAGGTCTAGTTTTCTATTTGGTGTTTTCAATTCTGTTTAAATATAACATTGTTTATAAGATTCTGTTTACAAAGGAGTTTATATACTACTTGTGAATTAGCATCAACTGTAAACTGGTTTTGAAGAGCTGATTTGTTTTACTTACAGAGCTACCCTCTCTGTCGCAAACACATCCATCCCACTTCCCATGTTTCTTATAAGTAGTTTTGGAAGGAAGGAGGTCTGATTTCATTTAAGTTTACTAACAAGCTCATTTTTGAAAGAGATGGACGTCCAAAAAGCAACATAAATTGGCACTTGGACGTCCATCTCACAGAGATGTCCAAATCGGTATAATCAAAACCTGATTTTGGACGTCTTTCTCTGAAGTCCATCGCAAGGATGTCCAAATCTCAAGGGGGGCGTATCAGAGCCGTGGTTGAGGCAAGACTTGGGCGTTCCTAAGACTTGGATGTCTTTGAGCCATAATGGAAAAAAGCAAAGACATCCAGGACTAAAACTTCAACATTTACACCCAGACCTGTTTTTATTACGAATAAGGCACAAAAAGGTCGGATGACCACTCGAGGGAATTGGGGATGACCTCCCATTACTCCCCCAGTGGTCACTAACCCCCTCCCACCCTCAAAATACATGATTAAAAATATTACTTGCCAGCCTCATATGTCATACTCAGGTCCATGACAGCGCATACAGGTCCCTGGAGTAGTTTGGTAGTAGGTGCAGTGCACTTCAGACAGGTGGACCCAGGCCCACATCCCCCCTACCTGTTACATTTGTGGAGGAACCAGTGAGCCCTCCAAAACCCACAAGAAACCCTCTGTACCGACATATAGGTGCCTCTGTACCGACATATAGGTGCCCCCCTTCACCCATAAGGGCTATGGTAGTGGTGTACAGTTGGTGGTACTGGGTTTTGGGGGGGTTGGGGGGCTCAACAGACAAGGTAAGGGAGCTGTGTACCTGGGAGCAGTTTATGAAGTCCACTGCAGTGCCCCCTAGGGTGCCCGATCGCTGTCCTGGCATGTCAGGGGGACCTTTGTACTAAAAATGCTGGCTCCTCCCATGTCCAAAAAGCTTGAATTTGGACGTTTTAGACTTGGACGTCTTTGGTTCGAAAATGGCTGAAAATCAAAGACGTCCAAATCCAAGGACGTCCAAGGTATTTTCAAACACAAATTTGGAGGTCCATCTTTTTTCGAAAATGGCCTTTTCCCTGCCTCCGAATTTGGACATTCTACAAAGACATCCAAATTCCAACTTAGACATTTCTTTTGAAAATGCCCCTCTAAGTAATTTAGGGCCTCTTTTAGAAAGCTGCACTAGCGATTCCTGTGCAGCAAATGAGAGGAAGCCCACAGGAACTGAATGGGCTTCATCTCATTTGCTGCACAGGAATCGCTAGTACAACTTTGTAAAAGAAGCCCTTGTGGCCTCTTTCACAAAACTGTGGTAATAGGGGCCCTGTGGTAGATTCGGCGTGTGGATTTGCTGCCCGCCAATGCCCCCTTTTAACGCAACGAGTAAAAGGCATTTTTTAAAAAAAGGAAATGGCTGTCTGTCCTGATTTAGATTGTAAGCTCTTTTGAGCAGGTACTGTCTTTTCTTCATGTTCAATTGTGAAGCGCTGCGTACGACTGGTAGCGCTATAGAAATGATTTGTAGTAGTTGTAGTAGTGTTAAGTGAACCACTTGCCGTGCAAACATTGCCCAGGGGAGACCTTACTGCAACCTATTTAGGAGGCAGTAGGGGCTCCTGTGTCAGCCCAGCGGTAACTGGGCTGCATGCGGGGTTGCCCGATTACCATCAGGTAAGCCCCCAGCGCTAAAAACTAAAAAATATTTTTTAACCACCAGAAATGGAGCATGCTGGGGCAGGCACTATTGCCGGGCTCCTGCAGTAGTGCTGTAATGACGCACAGCAAAACAGCAATATGGGTACCGCTGCTTTTTAAGAGGGGCCCTTACTTAGCTAAATTTTGTTCAAGGAGAGTTAAATAAACAACACATGGAAGGTAATTTTATAATAGGTCACCTATGTGTAAAGGCCAAATAGGGGCCTATTTCCAGCATATTTTATAAAGACACATAGGAATCCATTTACTAAAGTGCGGTCAGCAGTTAATGTGTGAATTAGTGTGTGATAACAGTTAGTATGCAATAACAGGCAGTGGTGTAGCTACGTGGGGCCATGGGGGCCTGGCCCCCCCAAATTTCATCCAGGTCCCTGGTTTTTGCTGGTGGAGGTCCCCAACCCCTGCCAGCTGAAGCCTTGTTCAACACCGCCGTGTTGCTTGCCCTGCTTTCTCTTCCTCCTCACGTCCTGCAAGTTCCTTTAAGTGAAACTGAGCATGCTCAGTTTCACTTAAAGGAGCGTGCAGGACATGAGGAAGAGAGAGCAGGGCAGGGAATGCAGCGGCGCCGGAAATCGATGCTGGTGTTATGGTATAAGCCAATTGTCAGAATTATTTTATCAATATAAAAAGCTTTTAAAAGATGTACCTTCTTTCCCCTTTTCCTTGGGAATTTCTGGTAGTAGGACTAGTTAATTACAAAGACATTTAAGAGACCAAAAGGGTACTGTGCTTCAAAGAGAAATAAAACTCTCTCTGCCCTCCCACCTAAAAAGACTGAACAAAAGCTTGACTAAGGTGGGTACCTGGACGCTCATCAGGACATCTCTGAAAACCAAAGACCCAAGAGACAGAAAGTCTGGAGAACCCATTGAAGACAAAGAACTCAGAGGAAAAGCACAAACAGGACATTTGCTTGTCAAAGGTATACCTGCCCCTCCCATCAGCTTTCAGACATGTGCAGAAAGGAAGGACTTGTAATGTGTATCTGCTCCAGAGACTGAGCAGGAAGCCTTTTCACATCAAAAGACCATTTGTCAGCAAGATCCAGACAGCAAGTCTTGTGATGTCATAAGACATGAGACCAAGATACCACAATGCTTTGCAAATGCCCAAGGGTCGTGTGGAAACCAGGAAACCAGGACAAAGATCCACATGGCATATCCTCCTGCAGCTTGCAAGATATAAAAGCAAAAGCTGTTTCCCCAAGATTCAGATTCTCTTCAACTGCAAGCAACTCAGATCCACTCACTGCAGAAGCTCTCCTGTCCTGCAAACATGTGCTTACCTAATGCTGTTCATACTGTGTAACAAGGACTTGTAAGTAACATAACTTTTGATCTAGACCTGCTACCTTGCCTTACTTAAGCACAGATTATCTGTAAAGATCTCTTAAAACCTACCTCTCGTGTGCAATTGTATATTAAATCAACCTTTTTTGAAGCTAAAAATACGGTCTCTTTGTGTTCTGAGTATATGGTATCTTTTATATATACTTAATTTATTTAATTTATTGCAATTATCACCTTTGGTGATTGGTGGAGAAATTAATATCCTAAAACTTATAAATACAGCGCCTGCTCTTAAATTATAAACAGTAGCGAGTGCTCTAGAGCTCTTTTCCCCAAAATAAATAATTTCTTGGAACACTGGAGAAGGCTTCATCTGGCGGGGGTTGGGGATCTCCCCCAACAAAGGTATTTGCTGCTGTGGGGTGCGGAAGGATGGTGGGCGAAGCAGCAAGGTGGTGGTGGTGTGGGCGGCGGCGGCGGCAGACTAAAATGTGCCCCCCCCCCACCTTGGGCTCTGGCCCTCTCCCACCACAAGGTCTGGCTACACCCCTGATAACAGGTGCTGCAAAGCTACACAAATTGGAGTACTAAGTACTTGCCATAGCAGAGGGCAGGAAAAGGGTGGAGAACAGATAGCTTATGGGCATGGATAGAGCTTGCAGTTAACACAGGATAAATTACCAGGCACTTAAGCGAAGATACTTACCTGTAGCAGATGTTCTTTGAGGACAACAGGCCTTATATTCTCACAGAAGGGTAACGCGGGTCAGAGTTGCCAGTCCAGAGCTTTTAACAAGCTTAAAAATAGGTCTTTGAGCACGAGATGCATTCCACCACACATTCACGAGAGCCTTCCCACCCGCCACCAGAGTGCAGGACCAGCAGTATAGTATAAAACATAATAAAAAGAAGACAACTCCAACAGGAGGTGAGAGGGTATGTCTGAATATAAGGCCTACTGTCCCTGGAGAATACCTGCTAGAGGTAAGTATTTTGCTTAGTCGGAGGTTACATGGGGGCCACCTTTATTTGTAAAACTTCAGCCTCCCCATGACCAGCAAGTCATCTGGGAAAGTCACTTTATAGCAGCTAAGCTGCTGATGAGAACAAGTGCGCTGGAGCTGAGCCTGCTGAGGCTGGCAAAAAGGGGTGTACCTATGCCTCGGTGAATAGTAAGTACTCCTTTTTGACTTGCCAAAAAGAGGAGGTGGGAGGTGCAGAAGGTGCCCGGTGGGACAGAGAATCAATCATATCAGTGTGCTTCTGGATGAGGTCAGTGATCTCCTCCACCGTGTCTCCAAAAAGATTATCCCCCCCGGAAAGTGGTATCCGCAAATCTCTGCTGGACTGCCGGGTCCAAGTCAGAGACATGCAGCCATAAGAGCCTGCGCATTGCTATATTCTGGGCAGAGATCCTAGAGGCCACGTCCAAAACTGTCGTAGACATCCCTGGCCAAGAACTTACGATATGCCTTCTGCTGCTTGACCAGCTGGCGAGCAGATTCAGCCTGCTCCAGTGGGAGAGAGTCTGCTAAATCAGTCATACTGCACACCAAGGACTGCAAGTACAGGCTTTTGTACAGCTGGTACAATTGGATATGTAAAATAAGCATGGAGGCCTGATACATCTTCCACCCAAAAGAATCCAGGGTTCTAGATTCTCTGCCAGGGGGCGCCAAAGCATAATCCCTAGAACTCCTGGCTCTTTTGAGCGCAGATTCTATCACTAGGGAATGATGAAGCAACTGGGGCCTATCAATCCCAGGGGAAGACTGAATTCAGTACATGGATTCCAATTTTCTTGGGGAGGAAAAGGACCAACAGAGGGGACTCCCAGTTCTTCATCTGTATGTCCCATAAGATCTTGTGAAGCAGGACCATCACAGCCTCTCTAGAAGGAGAGTTGTAGTCCAGGACCTCAACATCTTAGCCCTAAGCTCGTCCTCTGCTTCAAAAGGAATTGGGATGGCAGGTGCCATCTCCTCTACAAAAGAGGGGAAGGAAAGGTTCTTAGGTGGAGACTTCCTCCTTTCCTTTGGAGGGGATGGATCAGACGGAATGCCATAGGACCTCCTCCATGAAGTACCGTGGATCCTCTTCTGAGTCCCATGAGCACTCCTCATCAGTGTCAGCCAAGATTTCCTCATGGGAGGGCTGAGACCGAGCTCGCCTTGACATAGAGGTACCATGTCCCCGAGAGGGGTGTTGAGGTGTTGGCTACAGCCTTGACTCCGGCGAAGCTTCCTCAACCGTTGAGGGTGTGCCAACTTGGGTAGCAGTCGACGCTGAGACGATAAGCGGCATTAGCGTCAGAGACATCACTGCAGGCCGATGGCCATACAGGACTAAAGCAAGAGGCATAGCTGGTGCAAGCACCCCAGAAGCCGATGCACTCTGCAAGAACCCCACCAAAAGCTCAGGGAGCAAGACCTGGAGGTGCTCATCGAGGGCTGACATTGGAAAAGGCTGGGGTGCTGATACAGAAGCAGGCTGCTGAATCTATGGGGTCAAAGTAGGTGCCTTGTACTGGCTGTGTGGACACCAATGCATCAGCACCTCTGTATGGAGGGGGAGTGTCCTTTCAGTGCCAACGCTTCTCTGGAACCCAGGACCTCCTGGCACCATGCGTCGAGGGGGATCAATGCCGATGCTTCTTTTGATGCCTGGCATAGGTAAGAGATATGATTGTTCACTTATGGCAGAATATCTTTTCAGTTTTTCCTCTTTGACTTCGTGCATTGCACAAAGTTGTTTGACAACAATATTTATACTGTTTATTTATTTTTCAACATTTTATTTTGCAACATTTTAGAACGTTTTACTTTTATTGTTCGGATGTTTTCCATTCCACATTTTCTACATATAGGTTTGAATACCAGAGAACATTTTTATTTGTGACTGGTGAGTGAATATTGTTCTCATATTTTCTCTCCCTCATTTAGGACTTACGACATTATCTTTGTTTTTTGTATTAGAACAAGAAAACAACATTTGCTTTCTCTTTGCATTTGACCTTGGAAACATTATTTCATTACACCATAAGGTTAGTGGTCTAGTGTTTCACTTGTATCTACTTCTCAATGTCTTATAATTAACTTGTCAGTATTATATCATTAGTGTATTTGATTTGAGGAAGTTCGTTTTTTATTTTTATTATTTTTATTTATGCAAATCTATACAGTAAATTTAATTTGAGTATTTTCTGCTTACATATGTATATTATTATTACGTCATGTTTTGCATATTTATACTTTTATTGGGTTTTTTTTAGTATTATATGGATACATTAGTTTTTACATGTCTTATAGACACCTGAAGCAGGCGCTTTGGTGCTGAAACACAGCAGCTGTGTTGAGTTGTTTGGTGCTTTTCAATAAAGACCTAACATTGTATATACGTCTCCCTCATTGTTTAGAAAGAGCCAGCCTACCTTACTCCTCTTTTGCTTGGCATCGATGCTCCCCAGTGTCATTGAGGACGATGTTGAGTCTTCTCATCGCCTTAATATCTAGGCTAAAAGCCCACCTTTTTGATGCTGCTTTTAACTACTAACCCCTATTCACTTGTACAGTACCCTTGTATGTTTTATTTTTCCACCTTATTAATTCCCTTATCCCTTATTTGTCCTGTTTATCTGTCCTGATTAGATTGTAAGCTCTTTTGCGCAGGAACTGTCTCTTCATGTTCAAGTGTACAGTACTGCATATGTCTAGTAGAGCTATAAAAATGATAAGTAGTAGCAGTAGTGGTAGTAACCTTGGGGTCGGATCCGACGCTGATCGGTCCCGGGGGGCTTGCGTAGTGGCGAGCATTGAGGCAGGTGTAGGGTTACCATATGGCTCCAGAAAAAGGAGGACGGATTGAGCCAGCCGGGTTTTACTTCCATTGCTTTCAATGGAAGTAATTGAGCCAGCCGGATTTTACTTCCATTGCTTTCAAAGCAATGGAAGTAAAACCCGGCTGGCTCAATCCGTCCTCCTTTTTCTGGAGCCATATGGTAACCCTAGGCAAGTGGAGACCCACTTGATGCTTGGGTCTCTCAGCCATATGGACTAATGCACCCAATGCCTATGTTGATACCGAAGACACTGATGCCGACAACGATGTCAAGGCTCCAGACCTGGCTCCAAAAATCTTTTCTTTCTGAGCCTCTCTGGCCTACTGTGTTCTCTTCTTTATACGAACACAGAGAATACAGTTTGCAGGCGTATGATCAAGCCCCAAACACTGTAGGTACCAAGAATGGGTATCCATGCCAGAGATGGTCCTGTTGCATCAAGTGAAGGGCCTGAAGCCACTGGGAACCTTCAATGACATGGAAGGAAAAACATCAGTGGTCAATTCAAATCACTCAATGGTGCTAAACAAAGGGAAAAGCACCAGAAAAGGGAAAAACCCAACCAGAACTCAGGCCTAAATGCAGCCTAGTAAGCACAGTAAAACAAAGAAAACTTAGAAACAAGGCAAAAATAATCTACAATAATATAGAGGGAAGGAATAAAATAAGGTAACCCATTTAAAAAAGAAAAAGGAAGGCACAAACATACCAAAGATGAACCAGCTG
Organism: Microcaecilia unicolor; assembly: GCF_901765095.1. NCBI lineage: Eukaryota > Metazoa > Chordata > Amphibia > Gymnophiona > Siphonopidae > Microcaecilia > Microcaecilia unicolor. Next base: position 51,116 of record NW_021963351.1, read on the forward strand.
TGAGGAGTGGACAACGAACGCATCCTCTCCTCACCACGGAAAAAAGAGAACTGCTGGTTTCGTGCTTTCACAGCCGGCTGGAAGGCACTCTCACATAAGCGGTGGAGTGTGTCTCATGCTCAAAGACCTATTTTTAAGCTTGTTACAAGCTCCAGACCAGCACCGTGGACCCACGTTACCCATCTGTGAGAATTATAGGCCTGCATGTCCTCAGAGAAGACACACCTACCACTACTTGACATAGCTTTAAGAACATCCTATCAGCCCCTCCTGACAATGGTTCAAGAGCTCTCTATCTCCTAACAACCACTCCCTGGCTCTTACTAGGGATCTCTGGTGTCTAGTAAGGGGCAGGAGCAATTTGCAGATGATCCTACCCCATCGCTGGCCCAGGTTCAAAATGACATCTCTAAACCCTAATGGTAGTCTCATTGTAATACTGATAGGGGACTCTGGGCAAGTCACTTACCCTCCATTGCCCCAGGTACAAATAAGTACCTGTATACAATATGTACGCCGCATTGAGCCTGCCATGAGTGGGAAAGCGCAGGGTACAAATGTAACAAAACAAAAAAAATAAGGAGAGGGCCATCAGGGAATAGGAAGTTAATGTGCCCTTGTCAGTGGACTGTGGGAAGGGGCTATCAGAGGGCTGGGAGGGTATTGGTTTCTACCTGCTGCCCTTTAATGCATTGCTGATAAGTAGTAGTATAGTATGGTAGCATTCAAGTTAACACTTCTATCAGCAAAGCACCTTTTTTAAAAGAGATCTTTATTAATATTCCAGGCAAAGGTATGAAAACATAAAGCATTATTGCATTTTAAGCAAAATTGCTACATACACCAAATCAATAACCAGATCAAAGTAACACTTAAAACACGGGATACAGCAGAAGCGTAATATCAGAAAACACAGTCGCTAGTCTTTAAACATTGTTTCTTCTCCCCTCCCCCAATAACCAGTAAAATCCCCCTCCCATCCTCCCCCCAAAAAAAACCATAACAGCAGACTGATATAATTCCTACTTTACTCCCATCCCCATCTCAGATAGTAAACAGGAGTGGCGTATCTCAAGATATGTGAAAAAACCAGTTATCGCCATTTCAAGAGCAATAGCATAGCACTGTGAACAGTGGGACAAAAAGGGACCCCAAATCCATTCTCACTTATACATCACCCTAATTCTATATATGGTGCTCAAAATTACGTGCAGAAATTTGGTTGTGCACCCAATTTGCACATGCAATTTAATTGACAAGCCAATTAGCGTCAATAATTGGGCACTAATAATCAATTATCAGCACTAATTGGCATTAATTTTAATTTTTGCACACACCTTTAGGTGCTGGGATCAAAAAATGGGGCATGGCCATGGGAAGAGCATGGGCAGATCAGGAGCACTACTGGAATTTGCACACAGTTACAGAATAAGGGAGATCCGTGCCTAATTTAACCACGAGAATTTACACCAGGTTGCAGTTGGTGTGAATCCTTGTGCCCAAAGTTCAGCACAGATCCCGGCTCCAAAACACTAATCTATAAACAGCACCCAACTCTGAGCACCATTTATAGTACTTAGTGCTAATTTTTATCGGCGCTGATTTTTTGGCACCATATACAGAATTTAGTCATGTATGTCTGAGCAGTACAATTAACTGTTTTATATTGCAGATATACAAAAGTTTATTCAGCCACTTTACTAAAAATGGAGTTGATTCCATCTTCCAGCATACTGCCACTGTTAATCTGACATCTCTATAACTCCAAAGATCCTGAAAAGAGAAATAATATGATATAAAAACAAAATGTTCCTCCTTAAAAAAGGAATCAAAAACTGTTGAGCAAAACTAAATATATTAGAGACCTCAGTAATATTTTGAGCAATACAATGTAAATGCCATTCCTCAAGCGTCAATAAAGGCAAAGGTCTGAACGTGGCCACACCTTAAACAAACACATTAATGTAGCGGTTGTAACTTCAAGCCATTAAGCATCACAGGTCTCCTAAGTGTGTTCACTGAATGTGTATGTGCTTGAACTAAACTATTAATCTGGCAGCATTTAAAGCAAGTTTCACCAAAAGCACTCGATATTTGGATAAACATGGCACATGTTTATTAAAGAGAAAAACACCCAGATCCCACTGGATCGGCAGACCCAACCAATGCTGCAATTTATGAGACAGTCGTTCCGGAGGCGGACCCCGATCCGGAGTATGAAGTTGAGGACATTCTGGACTCCAAGAGGCGGCGGGGCAAGCTGTACTACCTGCTATCTTGGAAGCATTTCGGTTCCGAAGACAACTCCTGGGAACCAGCTACCAACGTTCATGCCCCGGACTTGGTAAGAACCTTCCATGCACGTTTCCTCTCAAACCGGGTCCCAGGAGAAAGGGATCATCCGGGGGGGATACTGTCGCGTCCCGCCGCGCTCCTACCTGCTCTCCCGTCGTGAGGGACGGGAGTCAACGGCCTCCGCGGGGCGGAGTGGCGTTCCGGGGGCTCCGGGGTGGAGGTGGGCGTTGTGGCGGGTCGGCCCGAGACCGGCGGTCGGCGACGGCGACCACCGGCCCCGCTATCGCCAGGTGTGGAGGCAAGCTTCGCGCCGCTCAGATGGCGGCGCTGGTCTGCGGGCACCAGGGTCTTCCACGCTCCCGAGCCGGAGCTCCGCCACCAGGCACCGGATTGGAGGGCCGAGGCAGTGGCTCCACCTGGGAGGTGGGCAGCACCAATCCAGGGGGCTCTGCCGACTCCCGGGCCGATTGGTGGTCTGCTTCCACGAGGGCGGGGTGGCTATTAAGGCTCAATATTTAAAGGAGGAAGCTAAGCTGACACTTCGCTTCCGGTTCTGTTTCCGTAGCCGCTATCCAAAGACTGTGCTGAGAATCTCCAGGATTGCTAGCCGCCTTGCTAGCCGCTATCCAAAGACTGTGCTGAGAATCTCCAGGATTGCTAGCCAGATTCTCCAGGATTGCTAGCCGCCTTGCTAGCCGTTATCCAAAGACTGTGCTGAGATTCTCCAGGATTGCTAGCCGCCTTGCTAGCCGCTATCCAAACACTGTGCTGAGAATCTCCAGGATTGCTAGCCGCCTTGCTAGCCGCTATCCAAAGACTGTGCTGAGAATCTCCAGGATTGCTAGCCAGATTCTCCAGGATTGCTAGCCGCCTTGCTAGCCGCTATCCAAAGACTGTGCTGAGATTCTCCAGGATTGCTAGCCGCCTTGCTAGCCGCTATCCAAAGACTGTGCTGAGAATCTCCAGGATTGCTAGCCGCCTTGCTAGCCGCTATCCGAGACTGTGCTGATATTATCTACAGGATTGCTAGCCTCCCTTGCTAGCCGCTATCCTAAGACTGAGCTTGTTGATTGCTAGCCAGGTCAGTCCGACAACCCCGTGGTTCCAGCAGTCCTGCTGGCCGCCTGCAGCTGGGGGCTCAACCCTTGGTGAACAGCGGCCGCCTCGGGTGAAGAGTCAGGGTTGCACGGCTGTCCTCTGAGGTCCGTCGGGCCTTGCGGGGCCTAAGGGCTCACCAACAAAAGACAAGACAGTTGCCTCACCGAGTTCCACAAGTGGATGCTCGTGTAGAGCTGGTATGTCTGAATCTTGGCTGCGAGCATAGTGGCCTGATATGTCTTCCTCCCAAAAGAATCCAAGATCGTGCTCTCTCCTTGGAAGCGCCGTAGGCATAGTCCCTAGTACTCCTTGGCTCTCTTGAGAGCAGAATCCACCACCATGGAATCGTGAGGTAACTGAGACTTCACCATTACCGGCTCTCCATGGACTCTGTACTGGGACTCAGCTTTTTTGGGGACCACTGGATTAGAGAGAGGGAACGACCAGTTTCGCAAAAGAAATTCCTGGAGTGTGTTATGCAAAGGAGCCGTTGCAACCTCTGTAGGTGGAGAAGGATAATCCAAAACCTCGAGCATCTCGGCCCTGGGCTCATCCACAACCTCCATAGGGAAGGGAATATCCTTAGACATTTTCCGGACAAAGGAGGAAAAAGAAAGACTCTCAGGCGGAGACAATCTTCTCTCAATGGGCAGAGTAGGATCAGAGGGGACCCCATTGGACTCTTCTTCAGAAAGTATCTGGGATCTTCCTCTTCCTCCCACGAACGCTCATCCTCGTATCGGACAAAAGCTCTCTAAGAGCAGCCCAAACCCGAGCCTGTCTCGATATCGAGGAACGACGACCTCGAGTGAGATGTCAGAAGTCGACCCCTGCCTGGACTGCGACAAAGCTTCCTCCGCTGACGTCAAAGGACAGTCGACCCGGTGGCAGCCGACGCCGATGCCGCAAATGGCACCAAGGTCGGGGACCTCACCACAGGCGAAGGACCAGATGCCGCTTCAACAGAGGCGCAAGCATCCCTGGCACCGAAGTATACTGGAGCAGCAATCCCTCCAGAAGCTCTGGAAGAAGGTTCCTGATGCGCTCGTCGAGAGCCGCCATCAGAAAAGGCTACGGGGCCGGTGGTAGAATCTGTGGGGGCTCGAGAGCCGGTACCAGGCTGCCAGAAGACCGACGCATCGGCACCTCCTGTATAGAGGGTGAGCAATCCTCTCGTCGATGACGCTCTCAGGTGCCGAAGCCCTCGGCTCCCCGAAGCTACCAGTACCCCGGCGGCATGGAAGGAGATCGATGACAGTGCTTCTTAGCCTTCGCTCGATGCCCGCCATCGAGACGCCTCGGTACCGAAGAGGAGGACATGGAATCCTCACGCCTCCTCGGGGCCAGATCCAACAAAGGGCGGTCCCCGGGGGCCTACATAGCAGTAGGCCTCGAGACAGGTAGAGACCCACTTGACGCCTCGCTGCTCCCAGCACGATGTGGTCGTTCGGCAGCCATTACCTGTGCTTTCGAAGTCGATGCTTCCCTCTACGTCAATGCCGCTGACCTCAGTACCGATGCCAATGCCGCCTTCGAAGGACCAGACCGATCCGCAAAAAGCTTTTCTCGTTCAGCCTCCCGAGACACTTGGGTCCGTTTTTTCATCAAAGGACACAGCTTTCAAGCAGCTGATAGATGATCGGGCCCAAGGCACTGGAGACTCCACGCTTGGGGGTCGGTACCCGAGATGGTCCGGCTGCACCAAGTATAACGCTTAAAGCCGCTGGGTGTCCTCGATAACATGGACGGAAAAACGGTGTCTGCAAAATCAAAGGACGCGATTGTGCCAATTAAAAAGGCACAAAAAGGGGAAACAAAAGACGGCCGCGACGAAAAGAAAAGAAACTTAACCTAGTGACTAAAACTAAGAAAATAAAGGGAACTACTCTACTTTTTTGGGGGGGGAGGGGAGGTTGGTTTTTAGAATTGTGTATAAGCGGACCAAAAAAAGAAGAAAAAAGAAGGCAATCGAGCTCAGACTCTTTCCTGGCCGAGAGGAAGACAGCAGAAAAAAAACCAACATGTCCCTCAGACGCGGAGAAAAAAATACACTGAGGTTATTTCTCGTGCTACGGGCGGGAACCGGTCCGCGCATGTGCACTGCGCGCCAGAAGACTCTGGAAGATTTTGAGATTTGGCTAGCAAAACTTCCGATACCTGGGGCCGACGTGGACGTCGACCCAATGTCAAGAACAAGCAGCCTGCTTGTCCTCGGAGAAAACATTTTACTCTCTCAAAATGAGAACACTGTTGTGCCCTCCCAGCATGGCACAACAGACTGCACGTTCTAGCCCTATTGATCAGAGTATGGACAGTTTAGCCCCTCTGTGGCTTTCAGAGACTCACTGTGGCCTTTGTACTGCTCTTACAGCATCCACACCTCTGTAACTAGGTGCAGGAATGCCCACTCTATTCTGGGGAGCCCCCTGCTACGTGTAACAGTGAATTTCCATGACATGCTTCAGGACCTCAGCCAGAGTGGCTGCCATGGGTGCCTCCAAAGCTGTAACTTCCCCTGGAGATGTTTTGCTGCTGTGCCCTCTGGCGATGGAGCCTGTGGGGGCTCAGTTGTGACATTGGTGGCTCCTGGTGGGATACCTGGGTGCCTTGCTCCTCCTTGCCCAGGTCCTCCAGGGGAGGCATGTCCGTGTATAATCAATTTCCTCCTGTGGCTGAGGGTGTAGTTGGTTCCATATATTGGCATGGGCTCCAGGGTAAGTGACTCTGGAACCTCCCAGAGCACCAGCTCTTCCACCACAGGTGGCTCCACAGGCTCTTCTCCCTCCTGCTCCTGAGGTTGAGGCACCTCATGCAGTGCCTGTATAACCTGTCCATCTTCTACCTCACCTGTCCCCCCCCCCCCCCATGGCTTTCCAGCTCTGTGTCCTCCTTCTCCTCCCACCCCCCCCCCCTTCAGAGCTTTCCAGTTCCATGTCCTCCTCCTCCTCAGTAGATCCTTCTCCTCCTGCCTGCCTCCATTACATGCCGAATGGATAATTGTGGTGTGAACAAGAAGCACATTTCAGTTGCACACATTATACATAGACATTAGGCCACAATTTCCTAGGAGGAACGTGCCATGTGTGTTCATGAATCGATGCATGAGAGTGCATTGAGGGAGATGATTTCTCTGCACATACGTTACTTAGACCAGGTGCCTCAGTATAAACATTTACAGCCAGGGCTGCAAGGGAGCACTTGGCCAGCATGCCAGTGCCGCCAGCTAGCACTATGCAGGTGCCTCAACAGTTAGGGCTGTGTGGTGGGAGCTGGGAGACATCAATGATGTTATGACTAAAGATATGCCATGAAAAGGGACAGTGGAGACATAGTATTGTGAATGTTTCTCCCATGTGAGGTTACCAACATACAGGTATAGGGGTGCTGGGGTGGGCAGCCACTGGCCTGGTTGTGAAGTGCACATATTCTGTACTAGTGATGGTGATATGGTAACAGGTACTGCCTAGGATCCTGATGTGCTGGGTAATCAGATATGGGGCCTACAGATCACTGGGAGGGGTCACCAAGTTATTTGCTCTTCCATGCCTCCTTGATTCAGTCCACAATATTAGACTGGAGGTGAGATACCTATGTTTGGGAGGATACTGAAGTGGAATCACCATAGTTAGTCGTTCAGGTAGCTTAGGGATGCCAGTGCATGGAAACAACCCCATGAATCATGTACCTAATGTTTTGTCTAACAAAGGGACATGCTCTTGGGGGAGGGGCAGTATTCCTCCAAACCTGTTCTTTGGTTATAGTGGGGGTAAACCTATCTATTTGGAAGTTTAATGGCTCATACTGACAACAGTGCAAGGTGTAATGGCTAGATATTTTACAGGGTGACTAACAGACTTCTGCCTGCAATGTGATGGCCTTCTGTGGACCCTTTTCTGTCCTCCATGAACGCTACATTGTAAGGTATGAGTGAGGTGTGGCCTAGGGGTTAGGGCTGTGGGCTCAGAGGGGAACCGGATTCAATTTCCACTGCAGCTTCTTATGATTCCTTTCCCTGCAATAGCTTCTGCCATGTGATATGTATCTATATTGTTCATCCATATATGTTCAGTGCTTTGATTTTGAGCACTGAAGGGTGCTGGGCCACATCCCATCCCTCTGCCCATTATATGTCTTAACAATGTGTGTATGTGGGGATTACGGTCACACTGTGTTGAGGGTTACTGCACACACATTCATAACTCCAGGAGATGGCTATTATTGTGATTCAAGGTAGTTTTTACTCACCTTCCACTGCCAAGCACTGCCTGATGCACTAGATGAGAAGCCACTGTTCTCGGCATATGTGCCTGAAAGCACCGCCTTAGCACCTCCAGGTCTCGGCACATCTGGTCTGGAAAACACAAGTTTTGAGAGGACAGGGTTCATGTAGTGTCCCTTCTTTGCTTTATAGACTAGGTTCCTGTATGACATGTTTTGCTATGCTCCTCAGACAGGCTGTGACAGCACAGGTCAGCCATTTTGGGAGGTTGCTGGAGAGTATGCAGTCACTGCAAATCCACAGGTCTTGGCTGGCCTTAGTTGAGCAGTCTGCACATGATGATTGTGGATGGATTGGAGCATTCATACCAGTAACTGAGAAGTGAAGCCAGTATTGGGCAGACTTCTACGGTTTGTGCCTGATCATGGCTGGACAGATTTGGCTCCCGTAACTGAAGAACAGGCCAGTGCTGGGCAGACTTCTGCGGCCTGTGCCCTGAAAATGGCAAGGACAAATCAGGATAAAATATATATATCATACCTTATACTATGAGTTTATCATGTTGAGCAGACTGAATGGACCATACAGGTCTTTATCTGCCGTCATCTACTATGTTACTATATCCATGAGGGCCTTGCTTCTTTATTGTTGTCATATGCACTGTGGCAAGGAGGTGGTGCTGCACAGTCGGTCATGACATGTGGGCTTATAGTAACAGTCTCTGCATTTGTGACCTGCTGCTAACATGCATATGTATATGTAGGTGTGGATCAGCAGGACTGAGTTTGGGGATGGGGAGGGGGGGCTCTCATATGTGCAGGCCATCATTTCAGCTTTCCATACTGGGGATACCATATGGGGTTGGAGGACATATTCTGGACTGTCCTGCACATGGAAGCCATGGTGACAGGGGAAGAGCCTCACAGCAATCCCACCAACTCTGAATATGAAGGTGGACCCCGGGAAAGTATACTAATTGCCTGTCACTGATGCTGGGTGCATGCTGCACTGCATTTCAGATACCTTACAAGGGGTCTGCCTGATGTGCCTCCATACCTGCATGGTTGATTCATGTGGGAGCAGTCTTCGATGGTGCCTGAAGAGCTGCCTCCTGTGAATCATGCACAGGACTGCAAGGAGGTTGCTCTCCTCAGAGCTAAAATTGGGCTCCCTCCTGGTGGGCATTTTATTCTTTGTATGGACTGTAGAGGATGCTGTTCTACGTGCACAACACACTGGATGTCCCAGCGCATCACAGCCTTCGCAGCGCTTCCGGCAGATGTCCGCTTTTGCATTTGGTCATTCTTATTATGTATGGCTACGGATTTATTTTACAATGTATGGACAACTATCTTCAGACAACTATGTCTGTGTTGGGAATGACCAAATTATGGATGTTTCTGTGACGATTTTGGAACGCCTTGGGATGTTTATTGCTCTGTTTCTGTTATCGGGTGATTTCTTGGGATGCCAATAGTTGGACATGCATTTTCTGACTTGGACGTCCTTTGAAAATGCCCCTCCACATGAATGCTGTAGTCCTTAATGAAGAAAATGTAAGGGAGCTACCCACTCCAGAAATGGTATTTAATGGTGACGATTCAGAGGAACTGAAACAAAATCTCTATAAACTTGGAAGATGTGATAGGGAAACTGAAAGAATAGGAAATCACCTAGACTGGATAGTATACACCTCAAAGCACTGACAGCCGGATGCTCAGAAGTAAACACGGGCGCTAGAGGCCATTAGCGTTGGACTAGCGCCTGTGTTTACCAGCACAGTATACTGAAAGACCCCTACTGCTGCAAATAACAAGCGCAGCTGCAATCTGCGCAAGTAGCACGCAAATGCATGCAAACAGGGGACATTACCTATTTGCACCAATGCTCATACAGCCGCCGACTCCACAAGTGAGCCTGTACTGCTGCAAATCCAACGCCAGATTTGAGCTGCTGTACAGAAAGGACAGTGTCAGATCTTGTGCTGCAGTTAAATCCAGTCCTTTGGTGCCTACGAGGACAATGCAGAATCCTCTTCAGTCCTTGCTATCAGGTCCAATAATGCTCAGCCTGAATAAGCACTACCAGTGACCGACACTGAGACAGGGGGAGGCCTCCTCGATGTTTGGTCCAGTGCAGCTCCTGAAACCACGGGGAATGATGCTTTCAAAGCCGATGTTGATAGACTGGACTTCTGCATTCCAAAGAGTCTTTCATACAGGCCTCATGACTTTTCTGTGTTCTCTTCTGCATTTAAGTACAAAGAGAACAATGAAAGGACTTAAGGTCAGGGCCCAGACAGATTAAGCATCTGTCATGTGGGACAGTCATAGACATGGACTTAGAACAGTCTGTGCACCATTTGAACCCACTGGAAGGTTTCTGGGACATCGCAAGGAAGATATCCACAGCTAAATCAAATAGCTCAATTGTTAAAATAATGTTTGGGTTTTTTTTAATGAAGACCCGGCTGGGAGTTCAGGCCTAAGGGGGCCGTGAGCCATGGGAAAATTAAGAAAACTTAGAAGGGCCAACAAAAGTAAGAAAACAAAGGGAAAAATACTAAAAGAAATAAAATGGGTCCTGTACTACTCACAATAAAAATAAAGAGCAAGGTAGGGAAAAAATTCTGAAGAGAAAAACTGCGCTACAGCTAATGAAGAGAATGTTCACTGCTCCCAGAAAAGATGAAACTGTGGGTCCTACACAAGTTGGGCAGGCAAGAAGGCACTCGTGTGGTGGGGGTTTGATAAAGGCTTCTAGCAGTAATAGAACACTAGGCAGCATCCGCACAAGAACTCCTTGGATGATGTAACCCACATGTGAGAAGGTAATGTCCTACTTGTCCTCTGAGAAACACATGTATTTTGATAACTTCTGCATGTTCTTGGCGCCTATATGTTGGTGCCTTCTTCATAAAATTACTGCCTTAGAAGCTTCTTCTAGGTTCTCAGGTTCAAGTGTCACATACTTTAGGACTGCTACATGTAGTTTTGAATCTATACTCTAAATCACAGACTTAACTTGTCCACATCTTCATTGACATAGATAGTTTCCAGAGATGGTAGAACATGATTCCTAGCTGTGTCATTATGAAATATTTGGTAATTTATAAAATATACAGGCTGCTTCCCCAAGTAATCATCCAAACCGGTATATATAAAAACAATCAAGTAAAACAATACAAATTGCACTCTCCTTGAGAAAGAAACAAGGAACACATTGCATAGAAACATTGAACAATGATGGCAGATAAAGACCACTTCTGTACATTACTCCTGATTCTACTCTTTCACCTTCATCCCAGGGGCGTAGCCACCGGTGGGCCTGGATGGGCCTAGGCCCACCCAGTTTGGGTTCAGGCCCACCCAGCAGCGGAGGTGGAGGGAGCAGGCAGCGCTGATCCTGCATCTGCCTCCTTCTCTCTGACGGCAGCGCTTCCCAGACGCTGCCTACCGCCGCCACGATCGCACGATCTAACCTCCTCCCTCTGTCTCACTCTCAACAGCAGCGGTAGCGTCACGATTCAAACACGCTGCCTCCTGCTTCTTACCCGGAAGCGTCCTCCTCTGCAGAGGAGACGCTCCGGGTTAGAAGCAGGAGGTAGCGTGTTTGAATCGCTACCAGCTGCTGTTGAGAGGGAGGAGGGAGGAGGTAGATCGTGCGATCGTGGCGGCGGTAGGCAGTGTCTGGAAGCGCTGCCGTCAGAGAGAGGGCGGGCAGGTGGAATGGAATAGAAGGGAAGGATGCATGGGGGTGAAGGAGAATCGCTGGACATGGTGGGAGCGGGAGCGGAGGGGAGAGAGGAGAGTCACTGGGGATGGATGGATGGATGGAGGTGGGGGTCAGGGGAGAGAGGAGAATTGCTGGGGATGGATGGATGGAGGTGGGGGGCAGGGGAGAGAGGAGAATTTCTGGGGATGGATGGATGGATGGATGGATGGAGGTGGGGGGCAGGGGAGAGAGGAGAATTGCTGGGGATGATGGATGGATGGATGGAGGTGGGGGGCAGGGGAGAGAGGAGAATTGCTGGGAATGGATGGATGGAGGGGACAGGGGCAAGAACAGAATTGCTGGGGATGGATGGACACGGGCAGGGGAGAGAAGAGAATTGTTGGGTATGGATGGATGGAGGGGAGAGGAGAGGAGAGTTGCTGGACATGGGTGGATGGAGGGGAGGGAAGAGGAGAGAGGAAGGTTGCTGGACATGGGTGGATGGAGGGGAGGGCAGAGGAGGGTTGCTGGACATGGATGGATGGAGGGAAGGGCAGGAGAGAGGAGGCTGCTGGATATGGATGGAGGAGAGGGAAGGGAGAGAGAAGAAATGCTGGACATGGATGGAGGGGAGGGAAGAGTGAGGAAGGAGATGAGATGAGGGAAAAGGAAGAGAGGAGAAAATTGCACATGGATGAAGAAAATAGGCAGAAGCTGGATCCACTGGACAGTCAAGTCTGTGGAGGACCCAGAGCAAGAAATGAAGAAGAAAGACGGAAAGTAAAGAAATAAGGAAGCCCTGGAAACGGAGTAAAGAGGACAGATAGCAGCAGAATCAGATATTGGGCCAGTATGATCAGAAAAACAAAGTCACCAGACAGCAAAGGTAGAAAAAAATCATTTATTTTCATTATAATGATTGGAACATGTCCACTTTGAGAATCAGGTGCTCAACATTAAAAGTTTATATTTATTTACTTATTTATGGCATTTTATCCCACATTAAACATGAATTAGATTGGAACCTGGGATCATTTAATGTTTTTTTTTTCCTGGAGAGAGTAATGCATTGCCTCCCCACCCCCCAGGCTCTCTCCCCGGCTATAGCCAGCTCTGCAATTTTGAGGGGAGGTGCAAAGGTGGACGGGGGGGGGGGGGGGCCGCAGAGGTGGACCGCGGAGAGAGCCTGTTGTTAAACATTTACCAGCACACCACTATCTAGTGCCCACCCATCCAACCTGTTGGCCCACCCAAAAATTGACTTCTGGCTACGCCACTGCTTCATCCTTTGACTTCTTATTCCAGAGATTCTTTTCAATTGTAAGAGGTGAATCTCCTGTGTAATATATTGGAAGTATTTAAATGTCTCTATCATATCTCCTCTATCCTACCTTTCTTCCAAAGTGTACATACTTAAACATTTAAGTCTGTCCTAATATGCTTAATGATATATACTAAAGAGCATTTTAGCAGCTGTCCTCTGAACTGATTCCATCCAGTTTATATTCTTTTGAAGGTACAATCTCCAGAATTACACAAGACATTAATACCTCCTTTTTCCTTCTGACCATTTCTCTCCCTATAAACTCAAGTGTCCTTCTGGCTTTTGATATCATATCAACACCTGAAGATTATCAGACATGATCATCCTCAGAGCCTACTTTTCTTTTGTGACAGAATTTCACATCCTATACTGTACCGCTTCATTGGATTTTTGCAGCCAAAATAAATTATTGTACATTTTTAGCATTAAATCCTAGCTGTCATGGTCTAGACCATGGGTTCTCAACCCAGTCCTCAGGACACATCTAGACTGTCAGGTTTTCAGGATATATACAGTGAATATGCATGAAATAAATGTGTGCACTACCTCCATTCTATGCAAATCTATTTGATGCATATGCATTGCAATGACCCTGAAAACCTGACTGGCTAAGTGTGTCTCAAGAACTAGTTCAGAACCAGACAGAAAAAGGCCTCCTCCCCACCCACGTAGGCCATCCCTGGTGGAATAGGGGATCCTACAGACAGGAGTGATTTCTATGAGCAGAAGTGATGCCTACGAGCAGGAGGGCGAGAGCAAGTGGGCATTGCTCTTGCCCACAGGACCCCCTAGACCACTAGGGATGTCCAAGATAGGCCCAGCGGGTGCCAAAGGGTGGGGAGGAGCTTCATCAGGGGCTTCCTGTCTTCAGAGGTGGGGGGAGGGGGAATCCAGATAATAGGGGAGTGAAGAGGGGACTCAGAGGTGGTGAGAGCACCTGCTTCTCCTTATGTGGATTCTGGTCAATGTTCTGCCGAGGCCCACATATGTATCTTATGCTGGTTCTAGCTAAATAATGGTTAGGACCTGCATAAGACCCAGTGGCCAGCACACACTAGTATAGCCCCATATATACAACTTCGGTGTCCAGATATAGCCCAGCACTGAATACCGGGGCCTAATTCTGCCACCAGCTAACTATTGACCTGATTGACTTTTTTTGTAAATGCCACCAACAGTGCATCTAATCACAGAAGCTTGAACAGTTAATCCAGCTGCTCATTGGGCAATGAATATAGCTTGCCCATGACCTTAGTCCCCTTAAGCATGATCTCCAGGTAGTCCTACTTGTCTAGGACCATCCTCTGCAAGACTATATGTAGGAGGAAAGACCTTGCCTGTCTCCATATGCCCTCCAAAATTTCATCTCAATATGGGTCTCATTCAGAGGTGCCTCCACATTCTAAAGGCCAACACCACCTGGGAGATGAGGGATGACAGTTCCTCCACCTGAAAAGATGTACTACCAGGGATTTATCCACCTGCAAGGATGGAAGCTCTCCCTCCTTTGGCAGAATACCCACTTCTGAGAAACCTATGGGCTGCTTGTCCTTGGAGAAAGACTATGTACATTCACTGTCCTTAGCCAACCAGTCCTCCTCCTGCCTGGAGTCAAGGCCTGGGTTCCAACTCTTCAACTCCTCCCTAGGCCTCTTCTACCCTCTGGGTTCCAAACATGGCCCTCTGCTTGCCCCTCCCCAGGCACTAAGATGCCAGCACAGAGGCTAGGGCTCGCTGTAAACAACTGAAGATCTCCCGCCATATACGCTGGCTCAGAACTGGGAAAGTCATGGAGCTCTCACTGGACACCTCTTCTTGTACTGAAAGCAAATGCCCCGGGGTCCCAGTGAGCACTACCATCCTAAAGACCACCGACCCCACCCTACCGGGTCCCACCACATGGAAGACATATGGTCCTTCAAGGTCACAGCCTGACTGACCTCCATGACTGACTGACTGATCCTGGGGAACTGGGTTCGATTCCCACTGCAGCTCCTTGTGACTGTGAGCAAGTCACTTAACCCTCCATTGCCCCAGGTACAAAAATAAGTACCTGTATATATGTAAACCGCTTTGAATGTAGTTGCAAAATACCACAGAAAGGCTGTATATCAATGACTACCTTGCCGTTTCACCATCACAGATAGGGCAAAAAATGCCAGAGACGTAACTCGCTTTCCTCTTGTCTCAGGTGCTGAAGTGGCAGCAACCTCTCTGTGCACATGTATACAGTCCCTTACCACCATGTGTGTTGTTGTGAACCATCTCTCTGGCCCTCACACACACTGCCTCAAAGCTCATGCCAGCAGTCCTTCTGTGCAGGTACCTCTGTTTGGAGGCTCTTTTATGTTTACTCTTGTTTTTTTCTGAGGAACCAGCATACATGAAGGAGGGATGCAACACAAGCACAAGGAGGTAGAACTGTGGAGCCCCTGCACAAGTATCCTTACTTACCACACCCCACCATTTCTGGACCCTGTGTTTACCGCACTGGCTAAGACAATGCCCACCAGGGAGAGCCTTAGTCCACACCTGACTCTGAGAATCACCAGCCCAGCACTCAATTAAGGAAATGTCTATGGACCTTTTCTGAGAGCCTATTCCAAGCTAAAGGCCTGTCCAGGCACCTGGATCATGATCCAAGGCTTAGTCCCGCTGCTTACCCAAGCTGCTGCACCAATTTAGACTACATCCATTTGCTGGAGGTAGAAAATACTGGAGTGTTTCAGGAGTGCACCAATCCTTATAATGGTGATGATATCACTAAAACTTAGTGTCTTCTGCCTCCATTTGCTAGTTGGGAGGCAGATGATAGATGATGAGGATTACACATTTTATAAATAAATAAAAATAACCCACTAGTGTGGACTGGTCTAGCAGGATAAGGAAATTTAAAGAGGTAATTTGCACAGCAGATGGACAGCAGAACACATAAATGTGCAGTAAGATATTAAAATCAAACTCAAATTATATACAGATTTTTTTATGGTGAGTTTAATTGAATTTTCTTATATATATATTTTTATTATATATATATATACATATACATATATACATACTGCTGTGTCACAAAGAAGGGGGAATAGGGAAGGGGGGAGGAGGTTAGGGGAAAGAGTGGGTGAGGGCTTAGTAATGTGATTGTTGTATTGGTAGGAAAAGAATGGGAGGGAAGGGTGGTTGAGAGGGGAAGAGGAAGGGAGAGGATGGGGTTTGGGAGGCAGGTGGGGATGGAAAAGAAAATAAGAAAACTTGCAAGTGACTGTAACTATTGCAAAATATACTGTAGGAGTTTGGTTGCAAACCTGTAACTAACAAAGGAGTTACTGCTAATAAAAATGATTAAAAAAAAAAAA
The DNA here is from genome assembly GCF_901765095.1 of Microcaecilia unicolor. Lineage (NCBI taxonomy): Eukaryota > Metazoa > Chordata > Amphibia > Gymnophiona > Siphonopidae > Microcaecilia > Microcaecilia unicolor. The sequence goes on from NW_021963351.1 coordinate 67,119, forward strand.
TATATATATATATATATATACACACACACACATACAAACACACATTTTTTTAAATACTTACAGCTTTGTAAGTTCTTTTTTGTCCAGCATGTTTTCTGATTTGTTCTCCATTAGGTCCAGTTTCAACGTGCATGGAATAGATAATGTCAAAGAAATCTTCCACTACAGCCACCCTCCTTAAAGACAGTTTCTCATCTACACCTACTACTCCATCCTGCAAAAAAAAAAAAAAAAAAGATAACATGGAACAGAGGACGAACACAAATTATAATCATCATCTAAAACATCCCCCTTTGGTGAAATCTGATAAGATAAAGTTCCTTCTTCTAGTAGGAAGTGAAATTGATCAACCCAGAAAGAGTACATGACAAGTTAATGAACAAATTACAAAAACTTTCCCAGGATCACTTTAGAATGGTTCTGTATAACTGGGCAAATGTGAAGGCTGCTGTTTGTTCTGAAAAATAGGGTCGCTGACCTGATGTACAAACCAGGAAAAAAGTATTCAGTTGTTATCCCATTCTCATCATATTTTCAGCAACATTTCCATATAAAAGTACATAGCTGTGATTTTAAATATTGTATTCTCAAGTGTGAGTTTGCTGAGCAGAACCAAAAACCAACATGTAACTGTGAAATCACTGTGACAATCCCAATGGTGAATGTGAGAACTACTGCAGGGCTTTCTAAACATGCATGAGATAGATCTGCACACACTGGAGAAGGTACAGTATATGCAAATTTACCTAATGCATATTAACTATGGATATCCCAAGAACACAATTAGCCTCTGGGTCAATGTGACAGGTCTTGGAAAGCTCTGTATTACTAGTAGCATGAAGACTAACTAGGACAGGGCTGTTGAACTCTAGTCCTCAAGCCAGATTTGGATTTTAGGATTTCCACAATGAATATTCACAAGATGTATTAGCATATTCTACCCAAAAGTAGCTTAGAAAAATCGTGGAAGATCATGGAAGTTTGTTTGCTGAAGCAGCACCACTGACTTCCTTTAACACGAGGAGCCAAAGTGCTTGAAGATGTGCTAATGTTGTGTGAGTGGTCAAGGATTGAAGGACAATAAAAGTGAGATGGGGGACACTATGTTCTTGTGAAGTAAACACCTATAAACTGGCTCTGTTCAAACAGGATATGGGTCATCTGAACTGATTCAATCTATGCGGAATAGATTTTCATTATAGCTCAGTTACTTTTATACTAAGCTGTTCATTTGGAGCATTCTTAGATACTTCCCTAGTATCTGCTAAACTCTTTCTTCTCTCTTCCTCTTTTCTTCTTACTATTCTTTTAGTTCAAATTCTTTTAATTAATATATGTTCAGAAATCAAGGCTGAATTAGCCAGTTTCAAATTATGATAAATAATGCTGTCTTTAGGGGTTCAGACCATCTCACTGTCAAGGGGGTTTTCAACAATTTTTGTATTTGCTACCATGTGTCCAATCTTGAATGTGTACATTTCTGTGTAATTCATGCAAGTATACTACTTAGGATTCATTATCACAGCAAAATAGGCAGTATAGAGATCCACCTCAGTATTAGTACTGCTGGATTTCTCAGCAGCTTATGACACTGTGAACCACAATATCATGATGGCAGAAATAGGTTATCAATGGTACAGAACTTGCTTGGTTTATAGGCAACATACTGTTCTGTAGCACCTCATTGCTACCATGAGTGCTGACCTGCGAGGAACTGCAAGGATAGATACTGTCACCTGTTTTGTTTAATATCTACCTCAAGCCAAGAGCTGAGAGGACTCAAAGGGATACTGTGTTCTACATCAGTGTTTCCAGCACATGGTACACGTACCTCAAGGGGTATGTGAGTCACAGGGGGTACACGGCAAGCGACAAAAAAGAAAACTGATCCTTCTTGCTCCCTCTCCCTTTTGTGCATCCTTCAGTGGCAGCAGTTCAAGTTGGAGCAGGTGCAGAAGTTACACAGGGCAAGTAAAGAGGAGCTCTCTGCTGTGATGCCTTCAACGTAAGGCAAACCATGTGGAGTCTTAGAACTTGCCCCATTTGTCTACAAATCTCTGCTGTGTAAGGGGAGCTCACCAAACTGAAATAAGAACTGGCTGCAATAAAGCAGCTTCCAGGACTACACACCATCTGACCAATTTATCCCTTCTGCCACAGAGAATAAAACAATAGATACATAAATGGGCTACAGTAGGCTCTGGTAGATTGCAACCTGTCACACAGAGGCAACCACCAAGATTCTGCTACAAAATCATTTGCAGCACTAGAATGTTATGATACTCAAGAAACCAGAACTGAAGCGAAGCCAGAGTTCAAGACAGTAATTCAGAGGAAATCACACTCCCAATATACAGAAAAAACATCTCAAAAACAAAAGGTCTTGCTACTAGGGGACACCATTAAACTGGAAGCAGACTCCATGGGCCTCAAAAAATTGCAATGCCTTCTAGATTCCTCAGCTAGAAGAAATACAAACCAAATACTGAGTATGATTAGAGAAGCGAGTAAAGATTCTAAGGTTGATGTTGTAATACATATGGGAACAAATGACCTGGTCAAGGATAGCATACCTGTAGTACAGAGAGTTTTCCAGAAGCTGGGGGAAGGGTTGAGGTCCTGGGTAGCATGTGCCAAATTGGCACTACCACCGGGGTAGCTGGCAGTAATTCCGAGTTTTGTGCACGCCGAATCATGCGGTAGAAAATATTTTTCTGTTTTCTACCATGGGGGGTGTTCCTGGCGGTAATCAGCAGTGTACCCACAATGGCACACGCTGCATGGTTACCACACAGGTAGCACGTGAGCCTTTACTGCTATGTCAATGGCTGGAGGTAAGGGCTCAGGCCGTAAATAGGCGCACGCTAGTTTTTATTTTTTCACACGCCCATTTCCTGACCTTTTCCCAGCCATGGTAAAAAGTGGCCCTGCACACACCAAAAAGATGAGCCCACACTACCGTAAGCCACTTTTTACCACAGCTTTGTAAAAGGACCTCTTCGTAAAAAGCCTACAAGATAAGGATCCAGGAAGTAGCACACAGTGTTTTCTTCTATACAAGTGAGCAATAAGGAGGTGCTTCCTCAGGAATGACCTAAACATTAGAACAAACATGAACTCCTCTTAACTTAGGGGTTGTAAAGGCATGTCTTATACAATCATAGGGGTAATTAGGGAGGATCACACAGGTCAACAGTATTACCACAATCAAAGCATCAGTTCAGCACCCAAGTTTGAACAGCTCCTCCAACTAGTCCAGGAGACAAAAGATGGACAGATCAACATTAACAACACATTTCAAATTTTTGAAATGCATTAAGGAAAAAAGATTTAATTCCCAATTAAATGGCTAGGTTTTTTTTTGAGGGGGAGTTGTGCTTCTGTAATTTTAATATTAAAATTTATTCAATCATTCTAACTTCTAAGATTATCTTTTTGATAGCTTGAATGCCTTGGTTGTATGCAGTAGTAAGTTTCTAAACTGTACCTGACTATTCCAATAATTAGCTGTTTCAATGTTAACATATGTCAGCATTTCGTGGTCACCAAGATTTGGTCTATTTACTTTTCCATTTGAAAAAGACTAAAATGATATAAATGGCTCAACAAGCCAAGTGAAATGCAAAACAAATATGCAAGGCAAATGGATGAAGGAAACAAAACAGAATATGCCTCATAACAATAGCTATTGTGCATGGAATGTGAATGCAGTTATCTGCCCCAAGTTAAGGAAGTCCATAAAAAATGTAACTCAGTACAATCCACAAACAAGGAAATATTAGTTCTTACCTGAAAATTTTCTTTCCTTTAGTCCCTTTATTCCCAAAGGATTAGTCCATACTTATGGGTTGTGCCCATCTACCAGCAGGTAGAGATAGAGAACAAATTAGAACTTTGCCACATAAGGCTGCTCTGCACTAGGTTCTACTCAGTATTCGGATAGCCAAGCAGCAAGAAGTTAAATGAAAGAAGTATAACTCTTGCCTCTTTAACAAAGTTTTATAAACTTTGAAGAACAAAACTAACCTTATGCCTAAGAAACAAGAAAAGCAACTAATAACCCAACAAAACAGAAAGAGAAAAGACAGGTGGGATCTGGACTAATCCTTTGGGACTAAAAGAAAGACAATTATCAGGTAAGAACTAATTTTTCCTTCCTTAGTGTCTCCAAAGGATTAGTTCATACTTGTGGGATGTATAAAAGAAGTCCTCAAGTTGGGAGGGAATGTGATAACCCTTCCACAAGAACAGAAAGCTTCCAGAGAAAGCATCCTCCCAAACTGCCATATCTAGAAGATAATGCTTAGAAAATGTATGAAATATGGACTACATGGCAGCCCTACAAATTTCATCTACAGAAACAGTATGGGCTTCTGCAAAGGAAGCAGATAATGCCCTTGTAGAATGAGCTTTAAGATGAAAGGGAGTTTTTCCCTGCTAACAAATAGGCTGAAGAGAGAGTGTAATTTAACCAATGACCTTGCTTTAGAAGTGTACAAACCCTTTTTGGTTTCCAAGAGAAGAACGAAAAGATGAACTGAGCACCTAAAATCATTAATGACCTCTCAATAGTGTAAAGGGAGATGCAATGAGGAAAATTCTTATCCACAATCCTCTTCAGAAAAGGAATGTAAATATAAGATTTGGTTAACATAAAAAGCAGAAACCACCTTAGGCAAAAAGGAAGGACCACATGGATGGACACCCCAGCTTCAGTAGAACACAGAAAGGGGTCTCTACAAGATAAGACTTGAAGCTCAAATCCTTCTGGCCGAAGATATAGCTACTAAGAAAACCGTTTTCAAAGTAAGATCCTTAAGAGTAGCTTTGCATAGGGGTTCAAAACGGGGTTTATTTTGTTTTTGTTTTTTGAAGGGTCTGAAGAACGAGATTAAGATTCCATTCAGGACAGACCTGTCTAGAAGGCGGTCTAAAGTAATTTACATCCCTCAAATGCCACACAACATCTGAATGTGTTACCAAAAGAAGACTGTTAGATACAACAACTACAACAAATAAAAAGCCAGAGCTGTTATCTAAACTTTGAGGGAATTAAGGGAAAGATCTTTAAGCCCTTCTGCAAATAAATTCATATACTTTCCACAATGTGATTTTCCGGATTTAATTTGTGATGTGCTATCTCTCACTGTTACCAATAACCTACCCTTCAATTATGGGCTGCTCATGTCTTTGTCAGTGGGCAAACTTACAAAATCAGCAAGGGATCAAATACTTATTTCCCCCACTGTAAGTGATGTGTTTGTCACTTGTTGTAGAAGAGCATTCAGACCCTCCACACTGGGGTCCTTCCAATGGCTGAAGAATCTGCAGACTTGAGCATTTCTTCTGGATGCCATTAGATCTATCTCCAGGACTCCCCAACATGATGTAATCAGATGGAATGTTTTTGTCAGTAACTGCCACTTACTGAGATCCAAAGAAAGTTCACTGAGAAAATCCACTTGATTTATTCAGAGTTCCTGAAACAGAAACTGCTGAAATTAGAAGAATGTGGACATCAGCCCAACAGAAAAGAAGCTCTGCTTCTGTGGCTAGATGAACACTCTTGGTTCCCAACTGCCTGATGACATAGGAAACCGCTGTCATGTTCTCTAAGAGAATCTTCCCTGGCTTCACTCAAAGATGATGAACAAAAGAAAACAAGACTTTTTGAATGGCTCTGAGCTCTACATAGTTAATGTATTAAGAGGCTTCAATTGGAAATCATTGGCCTAGGACTGACTGAAGGAGAAAAAGAGCATCAGCAGCCCAATAAGCTGGCATTCTGAATTGTCAGAGGAAGGCTGTGCTGAATCTACCAGTTGAGGCTGAATTTGGCTTGGAGGGTCCAAGAGAGATGCAGACGAACAGCTGAGGACTGCTGAAGTGGTCTTGCCCATGGAAGAATGTCTAAGGTATGTCAAAATTTGAGTTATGGAAGTGACGTCATCAAACAGAATGATTGCCTGAGGGCTTAGCTCTGAGCAACCCCCAGTGAAACTCAATATCTTTGCAATCCTGCTGGATTTTCTTCCCACTACTACTATTTATCATTTCTATAGCGCTACTAGACATACGCAGCGCTGTACACTAGACATAAAGAGACAGTCCCTGCTCGAAAGAGCTTACATTCTAACTAGGACAGACAAACAGGACAAGTAAAGGATGAGGGAATTACAAAGGTAGGAATGATAAAAATGGGTGCTGAACAAGTGAGTAAGGGTTAGGAGTTAAAATCAACAACAAAAAGATGAGCTTTTAGCCTAGATTTGAAGACAGCCAGACACGGAGCTTTACGTACAGGCTCAGGAAGTCTATTCCAGGCATATTGTGCAGCAAGATAAAAGGAACAGAGTCTGGAGTTAGCAGTTGACGAGAAGGGTACAGGTAAGAGAGATTTACCCAGTGAACAGAGTTCCCGGGGAGGAGTGTAGGGAGAGATAAGAGTGGAGAGGTACTGAGGAGCTGCAGAGTGAATGCACTTGTAAATCAATAAGAGGAGTTTGAACTGTATGCGGAAACGGATAGGGACCGAATGAAGTGACTTGAAGAGAGGGCTAATATAAGCATAGCGACACTGGCAGAATATAAGTTGTGCAGCAGAATTTTGAACAGATTGAAGGGGAGAGAGATGGCTTAGTGGGAGACCTGTGAGAAGCAAGTTGCAACAGTCTAAGCGAGAGGTGACAAGAGTGTGGATAAGGGTTCTGGTAGTGTGCTCAGAAAGGAAAGGACAAATTTTGGTAATATTATAGAGAAAGAAACAACAGGTTTCAGCAGTCTGTTGCATATGTGCAGAGAAGGAGAGAGAGGAGTCAAAGATTACCCCAAGGTTACAAGCTGATGAGACAGGGAGGATGAGAGTGTTATCCACAGAGACAGAGAATGGGAGAAGAGGAGAGGTTGGTTTAGGGGGAAAGCTAAGAAGCTCAGTCTTGGTCATGTTTAGTTTCATATGGCGGTGAGACATCCAGGCAGCAATGTCAGACATGTAGGTTGATACTTTAACGGGAGCCAAGAGGGAAGATGTAAAAAGATGTTCTATTCTACCTGTGCTGCACTGCCTCCCATCCCCCCTCTGTCTTTTCTGTACCTGGCTGCTAGTCACTGCTGGTAGCCATAGACAGGAATGCAGACATCCTTGGCTTTCGTTACTATGGCAGCCCAGTATCTGGAATACACACCTTTTCTTCAGTTACAAGATGGTAAGGTCAAATGTACCAATAGGGTGTTGGCAGGACACCTATGCTACCTTCGATTGGTGTAGGAGGGGGGAGAGGTGACGACATCACTTTTTCTATAAGAATGCTTGCACACAAAGAAATCCTTAGAATTAGCCATATTTTGCAGGAGACTTTTCTCTGTCCTGATTCAGGGCATCCTTGCTAATTGGCTATTCTCCAGGAAATATATTTTCCCTTCTTTATTTCTGCATTGCTTCTGGTAAGAACTATTTCTTTATAACTATATTGCTTACTTTATTTTTTGTCTATTAGATTGTAAGCTCTTTGAGCAGGGACTGTCTTTCTTCTATGTTTGTGCAGCGCTGCGTACGCCTTGTAGCGCTATAGAAATGCTAAATAGTAGTAGTAGTACTTGGGCCTGGATTCCTGCTGAAATTTCTGGTGTGGAAAGGTAGATCTGGGAATCATCAGCGTAAAGGTGATACTGAAAACCATGGGATGCGATCAGAGTACCAAGGGAAAAAGTATAGATGGAGATAAGAAGAGGTCAAAGGACAGATCCCTAAGGTACACCAGTGGGATACAAGTGGAGGAGGATCCAACAGAGTATACACTAAAAGTATGATGGGAGAGATAAGAGGAAAACCAGAAAAGAACAGAGCCCTGAAATCGAAGTGAGGACAGCGTATCAAGGAGTAGGAGGTGATCAACAGTGTCAAAAGCAGCAGATAGATCGAGAAAGATGAGGATAGAATAGAGACCTTTGAATCTGGCCAGGAAAGGTCATCGGAGACTTTAGCAAGTTCTATTTCAGTTGAATGAAGAGGGCGAAAGCCAGATTGAAGTGGATCAAGAATAGCATGCGATGAAAGAAAGTCAAGACGATGGCGGTGAACAGCACGTTCAAATATCTTGGACGGAGAGGAGGGAGATGGGGCGATAGTTGGAAGTACAGGTAGAGGGGCATAATTGAACGGGGCGCCCAAGTTTTCATGAGGGCGCTCACGCAGGACGGCCCCGTAAAGGGGCGGGGCAACCCGTATTATTGAAACAAGATGGGCGTCCATCTTTCATTTCGATAATAGTCGGGGACGCCCAAATCATGAAATTTAGGTTGCCCTTAGAGATGGACGTCCTTAGGTCGTTTTTGAGATGGTCGTCCCCGGTTTTCAGCGATAATGGAAACCGAGGACACCCATCTCAAAAATGACCAAATCCAAGGCATTTGGTCATGGGAAGAGCCAGCATTCGTAGTGCACTGGTCCTCCTCACATGCCAGAACACCATCCGGACACCCTAGGGGGCACTGCAATGGACTTCAGAAAAAGCTCCCCGATGCATAGCTCCCTTACCTTGGGTGCTGAGCCCCCCAAACCCACAACTTTTCACCACTACCATAGCCCTTACGGATGAAGGGGGGCACCTACATTTGGGTACAGTGGGTTTTGGAGGGCTCACATTTACCACCACAAGTGTAACAGGTAGGGGGTGATGGGCCTGAGTCCGCCTGCCTGAAGTACACCGCACCCACTAAAACTGCTCCAGGTACCTACATACTGCTGCGATAGACCTCAGTATGGCATTTGAGGCTGGCATAAAAGTATTTTTAAACTTTTTTTATGGTGGGAGGGGGTTAGCGACCACTAGGGGAGTAAGGGGAGGTCATCCCCGATTCCCTCCGGTGGTCATCTGGTCAGTTCGGGCACCTTTTTGAGACTTGGTCGTGAAAAAAAAATGGACCAAGTAAAGTCGGCCAAGTGCTCGTCAGGGCCGCCCTTCTTTTTTCCATTATCAGCCAAGGACGCCCATCTCCTAAGCAAGCCCCAGTCCCGCCTTCGGTACGGTTCCAACACACCCCCGTGAACTTTGGTCACCCCCGCGACAGAAAGCAATTGACGGCGCCCAAAATTGGCTTTTGATTATGCCAATTTGGGCAACCTTGCGAGAAGGATGCCCATCTCCCGATTTGAGTCAGAAGATGGGCGCCCTTCTCTTTCGAAAATTCACCTGGTAGGGTCCAATGAAAGTTTTTTTGAGGAGTGGTGTGACTACGGCATGTTTGAAGGCATCAGAAACAGACGCAGTGGAAAGTGAAAGACTGAAGATATCAAATTGGGTTGAATTGCTTGTACAAGTTTGGATGGCTTGAATGATGAATGCTAAATCATGATCCTCTGATTTGGCAGGGTTTACATATACCGGGAGCTCTGCGGCTATCTCACTTTCAATTCAATTCAGTTTAGGTGACTATAGAGTTATAAAGTAGACATTGAGGTGGTTGCAGTCTTATTGGTAACGTGCAATGTTATGTAGCATGGTAGGGTGTGTATGTGGTTGATATAGCATTGGAGAGATCTATGGTCCGTCTGGGGTTTGAAGTAAGTTGAATGTTATTTATCAGTCTTTGGGAAGGTTTTTAGCCTCTTACGGAGGCTGTGGTAGTTAAACTATGATCTAATAACCAGAGGAAGTGAGTTCCATAGTGCAGTCCCTGATACTGAGCAAGTTGAAGATCTTCTGAAATCAGATGCCCTTGCAGGATAGTGGGGCTAGTATCAATTGTTCTTTCAGTCTATTGGAGTGGACAATGCAGAGACATGAGATATTGATCAGCAGTTCAGAAGTAGTGACTTGCAAAATCTGAAAGTGACAGGCGACTTTGAACCTGATTCTTTCAGCTATGGGTAACCAATGTAGTTTTGTAAAAAGTGACTTAGTGCTAGTGTATCTATTCAATTTGAAAATTAATTTTACTGCTGTGTTCTATACAATCTGTAGGGTTTTTTTTAATATTTAACCCAAATGCCAAAGAATAGAAAATTACAGTAGTCCAGATGTGGTAGGATCAGCATTTGAACCAATAGTGCAAAGTCGGTTTGATCAAAGAATGACCTGTTTAATTGAAGTTGTCTCGTTTTAAACATTGTTTTCTTCCATAGTTGATTCATGTGGGATGAGAATGATAGGGAGGAGCCTAGAAGGAGTCTAGAAGGACTCCAAGTAGTTTGGCTTCTGATTCAACTGGGAATGTTCTGTCATTGGATAGTGTTATTGACATTGGGATCTCTACTCCTTGATTCCAGAACCAAAGAATCTTAGTCTTTTGCGTATTTAGTTTCAGGTGTTTTTTTGTCAGAGCTCAAGCCTAAATGGAGTTCATTCTGGTTGTTATCCTCAGGTTGGATCTTGATGTGGAGATGTCAGAGGGAGAAGGAGTATGATGTTGTCTGTGTATGATAGCAGTAGTTCACCTATGCCCAGGTGGATTGAGCTGAGGGAGGACATGAAGAAATTGAACAGGATAGGAGAGAGCGGGGATCCCCGAGTGACGCCACATTTTGGGATTCAGTAGTTGGAAAGGTGTTTGTTTTGTTTCACAAAATAGCTTTGGTTTGAGAGGAATTCGATGAACCATTTGAGGACTGGTCCAGTTATTTCTATGTGATTCAGACATTCAAGGAAAGAGGGAGACTGTTCCGAAAGGATGTGCTCCACCTTAAATCGGGATGGAACCAGGCTACTGGCGCTAACTTTAAAAAGGAGATACAGCAGCTTTTAAACTAGAATGGGGGGGGGGGGGGGCGACAGTCGCCCAGGAGGGGATGGTTCACTGTGGAGTATCCTTGAAGGATACTATTGAAACAGGACATTTGGGGAATCCTAGTAGAGAGATTTCAACAATGCAAAAAGCCAGGCGTGCTTAATAAGAGAGCAGGATAAAGAATGTACATTATCCCCTTCAACTTCTAAGCAGCTTGTAGATCCAAGGAAAAAACACAATTTGACGTGCCTGTATACAAATGCCAGAAACCTAAAAAATAAGGTGGGAGAGTTAGAGTATATAGCACTAAATAGGCATCTCAGGCACTTGGTGGAAAGTGGACAATCAAGGGGACACTGTGTTAACAGGGTACAAATTGTATCTTTATGATAAAGAGGATCAAATTGGAGGGGGGGGTTGCGCTATACTTTAAAGAGGGAATTGAGTCAAATAAAATAAACATTCCACATGGCGCAGATAGCAGCGTGGAATCATTATAGATAGAAATTCCACGTGTGAAAGGAAGGAGTATTCTTGTAGGGCTGTACCACCGTCCACCGGGACAGAACAGACAGATGAAAAAAATGTTTACAAAGATTAGGAAAGCTGGCAAATTGGGCAATGCTATAACAATGGGTGATTTCAATTACCCTGATATTGATTGGATAAATGTTACATCAGGGAGTGCCAGGGAGACAAAATTTTTAGATGTAATAATTGACTGATTCTTGGAGCAACTGGTCCAAGAACCGACAAGAGGGGGAGTCATTTTGGATCTGGTCCTTGTTGGCGTGCAGGGCATAGTGCAAGAGGTGGCGGTGTTGGGTCCCCTGGGAAACAGTGATCATAATATGGTCAAGTTTGAGCTACTATCCGGGATGAACCCGCATGAAAATCTACTATAGCTGCATTTACTTTTCGAAAGGGCGACTATAATAAAATGAGCAATATGGTTAAAAAGAAACAAAAAGGATTGGATGCAAAGGTTATGACACGGAATCAGGCGTGGACGTTATTCAAAAAGACCATCCTGGAAGCCCAGTCCAGATGCATTCCACATATTTGCAAAGGTGGAAAGAAGAGAAAACGTCAACCAGCATGGTTAAAAGGTGAAGTAAAAGAGGCCATTACAAAAGATTATCCTTCAAACAATGGAAAAAGGATCTAAATGAAGAAAATAAGAAACAACATAAACTCTGGCAAGTTAGATGCAAACCATAATAAAGAAGGCTAAAAGAGAATATGAAAAGACACTTGCAGCAGAGGCTAAAACTCAGATCAACAACTTTTTCAGGTTTATCAGAAGCAGAAAGCCTGCAAGGGAATCCGTGGGACCGTTGGGTCACAAAGGAGCAAAGGGGGCACTCAGGGAGGACAAGGCCATAGCGGAGAAACTGAATGATGAATTCTTTGCTTCTGTCTTTACAGAAGAAGATGTAAGAGATCTGCCTGTATTGGAAATGGTTTTCAAGGGTGATGATGCAGAGGAACTGACAGAAATCTCAGTGAACCTGGAAGACGTACTGAGCCAAATTGACAAATTAAAGAGTAGTAAATCACCTGGACCGGATGGTATACATCCAAGAGTACTCAAAGAACTCAAGCATGAAATTGCTGATCTGCTCTTAGTAATATGAAACCTGTTGTTAAAATCATCCATAGTACCTGAAGATTGAAGGGTGGCCCAATGTGATGCCAATTTTTAAAAAGGGTTCTAGGGGTGACCCAGGAAATTATAGACCAGTAAGCCTAACATCGGTGCCGGGCAAAATAGTGGAAACTATTATAAAGAATGAAATTACAGAACATGTAGACAAACATGATTTAAAGGGACAGAGTCAGCATGGGTTCAGCCAAGGGAAGTCTTGCCTCACCAATCTGCTTCATTTCTTTGAAGGCGTGAATAAACATTTGGATAAAGGTGAGCCTGTTGATGTAGTGTATCTACATATTCAGAAAGTTTTGATAAAGTACCTCATGAGAGACTCCTGAGAAAATTAAAGAGTCAAGAGATAGGAGGCAAGGTTCTGGTGTGGATTAGGAATTGGTTATTGGACAAAAAACAGAGGGTAGGGTTAAATGAACAATGGAGTACCACAGGGATCTGTATTGGGACCGGTGCTATTTAACATATTTATAATTGATATGGAAATTAGAACGAGTAAGGTGATTAAATTTGCAGATAATACAAAACTATTCAAGGTTGTTAAAACAAGTGTGGATTGTGAAATATTGCAGGAAGACCTTAGGAAATTGGAAGACTAGGAATCCAAATGGCAGATGAAATTTAATGTGGACAAATGCAAGGTGATGCACAATGCAAAGAATAATCTGAATCATAGTTACCTGATGCTAGGGTCCACCTTGGGAGTCAGCACTCAAGAAAAGATCTGGGTGTCGTTGTATGAAATCTTCTGCTTAGGGTGTGGCGGCGGCGGCCAAAAAAGCAAACAGGATGCCAGGAACTACCAGGAAAGGGATGGTGAATAAGACCGAAAATACTATAATGCCTTTGTATCGCTCTATGGTGTGACCTCACCTTGAGTACTGCGTTCAGTTCTGGTTGCCGTATCTCAAAAAAGATATAGTGGAATTAGAAAAGGTTCAAAGAGCGAACAAAATGATAAAGGGGATGAAACTCCTCTCGTATGATGAAAGACTAAAAAGGTTAGGGCTCTTCAGCTTGGAAACGAGACGGATGAGGGGAGATATGATTGAAGTCTACAAAATCCTGAGTGGTGTAGAATGAGTAGATCAATTTTTTACTCATTCCAAAAGTGCAAAGACTAGGGGACACTCAGTTACTTGGAAATACTTTTAAAACAAATAGGAGGAAATATTTTTTCACTCAATGAATAGTTAAGCTCTGAAATTATTGGCCGGAGGATGTGATAACAGTGGTTTGCATATCTGGGTTTAAAAAAGGTTTGGACAAATTCCTGGAGGAAAAGTCCATAGTCTGCTATTGAGACAGACATGGGACAGCAACTGCTTGCCCTGGGATTGGTAGCATGGAATGTTGCTGCTAATTGGGTTTCTGCCAGGTACTTGTGACCTGGCTTGGCCACTGTTTGGAAAACAGGATACTGGGCTAGATGGATCGTTGGTCTGACCCAGTATGGCTACTCTCATGTTTTTATCTCTTACTTCAATCTCAAAAGTTGAAAAAATAAAATAAGGAGAACAGGCAGTACAACAGACAAATAAGGTACTCACTATAAAAACTGAGGATGTAGTACAGCAATTTCACAAATTCTACTCTGAATCCTGTATTATCATGATGCAACCTATGACATAGTTGCAAACTTTTTGGAAAGGATCAAAAGCCCCAGCTTACCACCAGCTCAAAAACTAGGTTAGAAAAGGAAATAACCATAAACCTCCCTACTAATAAATCCGTAGGACCAGATGGACTGCCAGTAGAGTTCTACAGGGCTTTCACAACTGCCTTGTCTCCTAATCTAAGGGGCCTTTTACTAAAGTGTTGGCGAATGGCAACAGGCTTGCCACACACCAATCCAGAACTACCGCCGGGCTACTGCAGCAGCCCAGTGGTAGTTCCTATCCCCAGCACTACAGAAACTAAACCATCAGCATGCGCTGCCCGGTTACCACCAGGATAGTGTGGGAACCCCTACCACCATCTCAATGGATGGCAGTAAGTGCTCCCCACCAAAATGGCTGTGCGGTATGTGGTTCACTTACCACACATCCATTTCTTTTCATCAAAAATGGACAGCCTTTTACCTCAGCACATGTCAAAAACATGCACTGACGCTACAGCAGGCCCCCTTTTACCGCAGCTTAGTAAAAATGCCCCTAAAACAATTAAAGGATCTCTTACCTTGGGCAAGGTGGAAGGCACATTTACCAAGGCCAAGACAGTGGTCCTCAACAAACTAGTCTGCAGCTATAGACCAATTTCATGAATTAACGTACACCTGCAAGATCTATTCAAAAATATTAGCAAGTCAATTGGAAAGGCTATTTGTAACTATCAAAAGCAGGGAACTAATGAGATTTATGAAAGAGACTGCTAAAAGATAATGCTCAATTAGTGTGCAACATTCTCTCAATAGACAAACAACTAAAAACCTCAGCCTTTGTCTTATCGTTAAACACAGAAAAGGCATTTGATAATGTCAAATAGAATTACTTTATTTAAATAATGACATGCTTTGGCCTAAGTGAAAAATGTATTCAGATGGTTCAAATTTTCTAAGTGAAACCAGTAGCTTAAATTAAATGTCTGCTTTCCTCCCCAGACACAACTACAGAAAGGGACCAGATACAGATGTCCTCCCCCTGCTTTTCAATTTGGCAATATAGCTATTATTAGCAATCAAATCTGACCCAATATACATGGAATCCAGTACTAAGGAACTAAATGTAAAATACCTGTTTATGCATATGATGTGTTCTCGTTTCTCCACCCGATTTCTATCCCATATCTATTACAAAACATAGTCAATTTAAGAACTATTCTTGCTATTGAGTAACATGGATGAAGAAGCACTGTATTTGAACAAATACTCATTTACAATTGATCTTGCTAGATATCCATTTCACAGTAAAAAGGAATATTTAAAGTACCTAGGAATATGGATATCTCCATTTTTTGATATTAAAAAAATGCTGATATGATAGTGGCCGTAGTGAAATATCTCCAAGACCAATGGTCTTCAATGTATTTGTCTTGTTGGAGTTGACTAGATGCCATAAAAATGGAAATAATCCCCAATATTAATTACATATTAAGTATGATTCCTCTTTCATTACCAGCAGACATATGCATGCATGCTCTGCTATCCTGTGTTATAACAGCATTCTTTCCTTATTTTAATTTATGTTACACAAATTTTTAGTATTGTAAACCACTTAAATCTCTTGTTTGGTTTATGTGCTATATCAAGTTTTAATAAACTATAAACATATACAAAAAAACAGAGAAGTTATTTCCAACTTCTTGTGAAAAAATAAAACTCTAGGCATTGCATAAAAAAAAAACTATCTAGAGATCCAAGATGGCGACGGTTTAGATAGCGTCAACGGACGCACCTGAGACTCGGCCCAACCGAACGCTACTGAGAGTGCCTTACCTAGCTTGCAGATAGGTAAGAGACGGGGTAAGACTCGGGAGGTTCCCTCCGTCCCGAGGGGAGTACCCCAGCTTCAGCAGACGACGCTGGACCGATTTGCGGTGGTGCCTGGTCCCATGTCGGCGTCTACTCCTTCTGCTGGTGCTGACACTTCGGTGCAGGACAGCAGCGTAGACGGGGTTTCCCTTAGCCCCGTCGAGCATACAGCGCCCCCACAACCCGGAAGGGAGAATTTCCCAGCAAGCCCTGCTGCCTTGGCCCACGAAGGAGATCGAGAGGAGCAGGGAGGGAGTTTGCGGAAGAGGAGAACTGGAGCTGGAAGCTTGGAAGAACCAGAGTTAACAGCTGCTCCTGTTGTCTCACCGAAGACTGTGAGTATCCTGGAACAAGCTTCTAAAGCCCCCCTACCGGCTTGTATTATGGGAGAGATAGAGAAACCTGCCGTAGTGACTTTGGAGTCACTTTAGGACTTGACTTCAAAGACCCAATCTGCACTACAAAATCTAATGCTGAGAAATATGGAGACAATAAAGGCTTTGTCAGAGACTGCGCTGATTCAGTTAAAATCTGGTGAAAGCCAAGCATCTGAAGTTAAAAACTGTCTGAAAGACTGGAGAAAACTGAACTTATGGATCAAATCTTGATAAAAGACAAGAATTTTACCTTGAGGCGCTTGGAATACCTGGAGAACCAATCAAAGAGATTGACATTGCGATTTATTAATTTTCCAAGGTCCCCACTGGTTCCTCCAACGCAGATGGTTAAAAAATATCTACTGGAAGTCCTAGGCATGCCTGAGAATTCATTGCCCCCCTTAACTAGAGCTTATTATTTACAGACTGATGTTAGAACATCAGTGGATTTACAAGGGCAAGGTGCAATGAACCTCACCGCATTCCTGGAGTCATCTCTTGAGGTTATAACACAGAAAACTACACTGTTAGCAACCTTTGCGTTGGAAATGGATAGAGATGCAGTCCTTAGACTTTCGTTAAGACACTTAGATTCATTATTTATGGGATCAAAAGTGAGAGTTTTCCCGGATTTGTCCAGGGAAACTCAAAAAAGACGCAAAATGTTTCTGTTGTTGCGCCCAAGAGCCTTGGCAATTGGGGCAAATTTCCTTTTGAGATTTCCATGTATTTGTAGATTAATTTTGCAGTCTTATCAGTTTTTTGACCCAAACTGATTGGAAGATTTCCTTAAAAGCAGAGAAGAGGTCAATGTACAAGTCTAGTCACTTATGCAACGCTGTATAGCAGGCTTTGAGTAACTCACCTGGGAACGTAGCTACCTATTTGATTTAAACTTTGTGAAATGTTTATTTAAGCAAAGGAATTTTCTAAATTTTTCCTGGCTCATTTCTATGATTATTGTGGTCGTTACTAAGGAATATCTATATAATGAATATTGTTTTTCTGCATTGTATGCTTTATTATTTCTTTTTTGTGTATTTTCACTCATACATATTATGTTTGGTAAAAGTTTAAATAAAGAATTTAAAAAAAACTATCTAAACATATGGGAGGGGTACAATTCCTCAACAAAATCAAAAGGAATAGGATATTTTATTATTTTAAAATTTTCTATACATGTGTAAACCATAGAAAATCAACAGACCTACTCTATTAAATAAAATGAGTGCTGCCAGAAACATGTTTAAACACCTAACTGCCAAAACAAAGACCATATTCAAAAACATCAAAACCACACCATTGAACTGTTAAGACTGGATTTTTTCAATCATTGGTTACAGTCGCTCCCTAATGAAGGGCACCATAATGAAGAACTACAGACATCAAAGTTAGTAAAAAAAAAAAAATAATAATAATAATAAAAATTCCTTCAGTTTATATGTAGGAATGACTTTTTCAAGTTGTACATTTATAATTTAAATCATTAAATAACTACTAAGTGCAATTGCTGCTACATATTACGTCCCATATATATATTCTACGACAATGATGATGATGATTATTATTTCGGATAAATAGAATAGAAAACACAGGGCCGTGCCAACCCGGTAAGCGAGGTAAGCATGGCAGGGGGGCGCCAACCTCTGGAGGGCGCCGCCGCGCCATGCTTACCGCCGCCACCTACCTCAGCTCCCGGACCCCGACAGCAGCGCTGGAGCCCGCCCATCCAACATCCCCTCGCATATCCTCCCCCGGGCAGTGGCGTAGCTAAAAACGGATTTAAAAAAAAAATGCAGGCAGGCACATTTTTTAAAATTTGTGCTTCCTCCCCTCCCTTTCCTCCCACCTACCGTTCCGCAACACGCCTCCCGAGACCCAGCCCCTTCCCAAGCCTACCACCAACCACGTTCCGTTCTCCCTCTCATCCTCCCACCCCCGGGCCCCGACTGTCAAGTTTTCTCTTACTTTGTTGCAGCAAGAAGAAGCTGATTTGAGCCCAGCCGGCGTCGGATCCTTCCCTCTGCTTTCGTCACTCACGAGTCCCACCCTCGCGCAAACAGGAAGTGTGTGAGCGAGAGCAGGACTCGGAGGAGCGAGGGAAGGATGTGGCCATGTGGGCAGTGTGCTTTCGTCGTTGCTAAGGTAAGGTTTGACGGTCCGTGGAGGGAGGAGTGACAAAAGGGGCGCTGGACACGGGGAGAGAGAGGAGGGGGGAACAAAATGGCGCTGGACTTGGGGGAGAGAAAAAGGGGAAAACAAAGCGTTGGAGAGAGAGGGGGGGGAAACAGCGGTGCTCGGGGGGGGGGGGGGGGTGGAGAGAGGGAAAACAGCGGTGCTGGACTGGGGGGGGGGGGGGGAGGCTATCTAGACTTAACCCACAATGATAGTAAATGCTATTGAAAACAATAGCAAAAAGATTAGAAATAAGGGACCGCCGATGTGTGGGTCCATCTGTAAGAAGGGAAGAGGAGATGTTAGACTATGGGGGAGGGAAGGGCAGGACTGTTCCCAACTATGAGTAGGTAGGAGAGCTGATGCTGAGCAATGGGGGAAGGGAAGGACAGGACTGATGTTGAGTTACAAGGAAGGATGGGGAAAGGGGTAGGCAAGGGCAGCGCAGATGTTGGGGCATGAAGGGTAGGGAAGGGCAGAGCTGCAGAGATGCCAAGCTATTCAGTTCCAGGCTGGAGATTTTGGGGCAATCCTGGTTTTGAACTTATATCCCAAAACAGTGTGGGATTTGTAGTGCCCATTGAGTGCTTCGAGTCCCATAATGCAACAGCATAGAATGGGCAGAAATGCAGGACTGTCCCAAAATTTCCAGCCTGGAACTGGGTAACTGGAACTGTAAAGAGGCCCGGAGGGAGAGAAGAGAACATGGCTGGAAACGGTAGGAGGAGAGAGAGAGGGAGAGAAAGAGGGGACATGGAAAGAGCAGCAGAGAGTCAGAAAGAGATGGGGAGAGAAAGAGGGGCCATGGAAAAGAGCAGGGGAGATCCAGGGACATGGAAAAAAGCAGGGGAGAGCCAGAAAGAGATGGGGAGAGAAAGAGGGCCATGGAAAAGAGCAGGGGAGAGCCAGGGACATGGAAAAAAAGCAGGGGGAGAGCCAGAAAGAGATGGGGACAGAAAGAGGGGCAATGGAAAAGAACAGGGGAGAGCCAGGGACATGGAAAAGAGCAGGGGAGAGCTAGAGAGAAGATGCTGGATGGAAGGGGGTACAGAGAGAGAGAGAGAGAGATGAGTGGAAAGAGGGGACATGGGTAGGAGAGAGAGAGAAGCTGCTGGGGAGAAACTGGGGGAGACCCTAGCTGTCAGACTGAGAAAGGAAAAATGCTGGAAGGAGGGGTCAGAATGAGGGAAGACGCTGGTAGGGAGGGAAAGAGAAAAGACACTGGAAGGATGGGGAGAGAGAGGACATGCTGAATGGAAAAGGGTCGAGAAAGAGAACTGTCTAGAAGGAAGGGGAGATAGAGGGAGACAATGGATGGAAGGATTGAGAGAGGGTAATGGGTGGAAGGATGGAGAGAGAAAGAGGGATGACACTGGATGGAAGGGTAGGAGAGAAAGAGGGAAGGTGCTGGACATGGGTGGATGGAGGGGAAGGCAGGTGGGAGAGGAGGGTTGCTGGACATGGATGGAGGGGAGGGAAGACAGGAAGGAGATGCACATGGATGAAGGGGAGAAATTCTGAACATGGATGGAGGGGAAGGAAGACAGAGGAAGGCGATGCAGATGGATGGAGGGGAAGGGAGAGAGAAGAAATGATCGACATGGATGGAGGGGAGGGAAGAGAGAGGAAGCAGATGAGATGAGGGAAAAGGGAGAAAACCTGCACATGGATGGAGAAATAGGCAGAAGCTGGATCCACTGGACAATCAAGTCTGCAGAGGACCCAGCTTTTACTTACCAATGTAAGGCAAGAAAGGAGGAAAGTAAAGAAATAAATGGAAAGGAAGACCTGGAAATGGAATTAAGAGGACAGATAGCAGCAGAATCAGGTACCGGGCCAGCATGATCAGAAAAACAAAGTCACCAGACAACAAAGGTAGAAAAAATCATTTTATTTTCATTATAGTGTTTGGAATATGTGCACTTTGATAATCAAGTTCTCAACGTTAAAAGTTTATATTTATTTATTTATTTATGGCATTTTATACTAGACCGGGGGGGGGGGGGGGGGGGGGGGGGGCGCCAACTGATAGTCTGCAGGGGGGCACCAGAGACCCTAGGCACGGCCCTGAGAAAACATTTCAATAAAAATTCATAAAGGGCCAGGCGCAATACAGGCTGGCTAGGGCACCAACTGTACTCCTGCATGCTCCTCTAAGACAGTTCCTTCCACTGACACACAAATAAAAATTAATCCTCAGCGACAGGCTGGGAAGAAGTGGAAAGTATGGTCAAGACACCTTGGAAACATAACAATCCTTTACACGTTTAGCTGCCGTCACAGTAGTAAGCATTTTGAAGTGAAGGAAAGTTCCATGTCTGCCCTCTTCCCTTCTGTGCCTGGTCTCTCTCCCGCGGCAGTCGGCCACGGTCCACGGACGTCTCCCAGGTGCGGCACCAATGGACTGTCGTCATGGGAACGCCTGGTAAGAAGGGCGGGGAAGTGGAACTCCCTTCCTCCCCATCCCGCTTCAACCTTCTCGCCCCCGCACCCCTCTATAATACTGCGTGGAGTCAACCTTCTAGGAAAGGGAAGCGTGAAAGCCCCACCCTGCCCCTGAGAGCTTGTTTATACCCGACAAATAATATTTATAGTGTGTGTAATGCATATATGGCTTTGCACGTGCTGCTGGCTTGTCTCCCCGTGGCATTGCTTCCGCGCTGTCCTGGAGGTATTTCACGGCTGTATGCCAGGTCCGATCCGGAACCAGCGGAGCCGATAGCACTAGCAGGCGGGAGAGAAAGGCGGAGTGGGGGCGGGGGAAGAGTGTGGAGCAGCGGCCTTATACAGGGTGGGTTTGCATTGTCTTCAGGCTTTCAGGCCGCAGATAGTCGTCTTACTTAAAGAAAAAAAAACCTGTTGATAACCTCCCATTAAGAAAATATAAATAACATATTTGTCGTGAAAAGCTATGCAATATATCCACATCTCATGAAAAAAATGCCCTTAAATGCAATTGACGCCGCAGCCCTCAGGGAAGGAGAGCGTCGCCTAGGACAGCAGAAGTACACGCACGACCCCCTCCCAGGCCTTGCTTTGGCATACATTAAACCCATAGCTTTTAGAGAGGTGCCCGGCCCCGGGTCCTCCAGAGCAGCAGCTGTCTGCTTCTTTTCCGAAGCTCCTCCCAGAGCTAAACCCTATCGCATCCTCCCTGCCCCACCCACAGTGAGCCGGTGCTGCCAGCTAGAAGAACCGCACTTATCATTGCCCTGTCCAGAACATATTAATTATAGGGTAGTCGGTAACTGGAATTATTTTTCTCCGTTTTCCATAGTTTATGGTGAACATTGTGTGTTGATTTATATAGTATAAATGGATTTATGAGCCAAGCCGAACCCCGCAGACTCACTGTTTGGCCGTACTAATTCTCACAGTCCATCTGCACAAGACATGTCAGTGCTGGGTCATCTTTCAAAAGATGAGGGCATTTCACAAGTTGCACAAGTGACGTGTTTCAGGAGCTATGGAAGCTTCCTCAAAAAAATTTTTAATCCATAAAAAAATACTAGTGTAGGTGTAGGTGAAACGATGTTGCCCAGAATGTTTGTGTAAATGTTCAAATAGCTTCTATTTCAAAAGGGTGCGTGACCAACTGCGGAACTCAAAGCTCCCAAACCTTTCTTGTTTTGAAGATATCCCGAATAGCGGCCGACCGAGTTTTGGATTCAGCACCAACACTGACCCAAATCTGGGTTCAGGGTTTGGCCAAAAATGCCTTTGCATTTTCAGTGGAAACCCAAAACTATAGCTCTACCCCCGGGATTGCCCTTTTGGGACCTTTACCATGGAGGCAATGCAGACATAGGCGCCCGGTATAAGAGGCTTGCCTCCCCAGCTAAACCGTTGCCCCCACCCCGTGAGCTGCAGACTTCCCCAGTCGCCAATCATCTCCCGTCTCTGCCCTCAGCTGCCCGATAGCCCTCGTTCTCTTCCTGCCCTCGCCCTACCTTTAAATATTGTAATTTTCCTCGAGCGGGCAGCACTGGCATTGCAAGCAGCAGCAGGCTCTAGCCTTCCCTCGCATGGCTCCGCCCTCTTCTGATGTATTTCCTGTTTCCGCGAGGGCAGAACCATGCGAGGGAAGGCTAGAGCCTGCTGCTGCTTGCAATACTGGCGCCGCCCGCTCGAGGAAAATTACAATATTTAAAGGTAGGGCGAGGGCAGGAAGGGAACGAGGGCTATCAGCTGAGGGCAGGCATGAGATGATTGACGATGGGGAGAGCGGGGGATGGGGGGGGGGGGCTGGAAGAAGGCAGGAAATGGCTGGCAGAAGGGAGATGGTTGACATGGACTGCTGGATGGAGGGGAGGGGTGGGGAGGGCAGGGGGGAGAGGAGGGTTGCTGGACATGGGAGGATGGTGGGGAGGGCAGGGGAGAGGAGGGTTGCTGGACATGGTGGATGGAGGGGAGGGCAGGGGGAGAGGAGGGTTGCTGGACATGGGAGGATGGAGGGGAGTGCAGGGGAGAGGAGAGTTGCTGGACATGGGTGGATGGAGGGGAGAGGAGGGTTGCTGGACATGGGTGGATGGAGGGGAGAGTGAGGAAGGAGATGAGATTAGGGAAAAGGAAGAGAGAGAAACTGCACATGGAGGAAGAAAATAGGCAGAAGCTGGATCCACTGAACAGTCAAGTCTGTGGAGCACCCAGCTTTTACATACGGATGTAGGGCAAGAAATGAAGAAGAAAGGCGGAAAGTAAAGAAATAAATGGAAAGGAAGCCCTGGAAATGGAGTTCCGCCAAAACCGATATACTCATATCACCTCTCTCCTCAGGTCACTTCACTGGCTTCCAATCAGATACCGCATTCAATTCAAGCTTCTCCTTCTTACCTACAAATGCATTCCGTCTGCTGCCCCTCACTACCTCTCTACCCTCATCTCCCCTTATGTTCCTGCCCGTAACCTCCGTTCACAGGACAAATCCCTCCTCTCTGTACCCTTCTCCAACACCGCCAACTCCAGGCTCCACTCATTCTGCCTCACCTCACCCTATGCTTGGAACAACCTTCCTGAGCCCTTACGCCAAGCCCCCTCCCTGCCCATCTTCAAGTCTTTGCTTAAAACCCACCTCTTCAGTGCTGCATTCGGCACCTAACTCTTACCGTTCAGTAAATCCAGACTGCCCCAATTTGACCGCCCCTATCGGACTGTCCGTTCACTTGTCTCTTAGATTGTAAGCTCCTTGAGCAGGGACCGTCCCTCTATGTTAAATTGTACAGCCCTGCGTAACCCTAGTAGCACTTTAGAAATGTTAAGTAGTAGTAGTAGAAGTTAAGGGGACAGATAGCAGCAGAATCGGATACTGGGCCAGCATGATCAGAAAAACAAAGTCACCAGACAACAAAGGTAGAAAAGATCATTTTATTTTCATTATAGTGTTTGGAATATGTCCACTTTGAGAATTAGGTGCTCAACATTAAAAGTTTATATTTATTTACTTATTTATGGCATTTTATCCCACATTAAACATGAATTAGGGTGTTTTGTGGCTCTACACGTATCATGATATTATGATCCCTTGTTTCATATTGTTGACGGTCTGCATTTTCTGTATGGGTGGTGTATTGGTTTATTAGGTTCTGCCCAGTGTAATATTTATGGTACAGTAAAGTTCTGAGTGTGTTTTTGCACAAAGTTGTGCTTAGTGTTTTGCAGTTGAGCGATTGTGGTTAGTATATGCTTTGAGCAACCACTTTATTCTTTGACATATGATACATATCTAATATCTAAATTTAATAAAAGATATTAATTGTGATTTATTTTTATTTATTTTTTCTGTGTGTTATCAGACAATTATGGATTTAAAAGCTCCACCCCCCCAACCCCACCCCCTTTAGCCTTCCCAAACAGTTGGGCCACCGACCACCTATGAATGCAGAACTTAATCACATGTGTTTTTGGATTCTTCAGCTATGTCATTATTGCTTCTTGCTTTCCGGACTTCAGAGTTTACCATTTTATTGCTGGCATTATGTGCTGTTTCTCAAGCTGATCTGGCTCATTTACTACTGTTTTAGTATGGGGTAAGCGTGCGGGGAGTGAATGGTATGTGTGTGTTTTCATGGGTTGTATGGGGGGGTTACTGGTTTCTTTGGGGTGGTCCGGGTTGTTGAGACAGCAATACCTTTATGGTGATTGCTTTTGTTTTGGGGGGTGCAGGGGGAGGAAGGGTGTACATGGAGAATGTTTGGAGGGCTTTGCAGTGGGGGGTGGGGGATATTTGGGTAAGGGGTGGGGTTATGGCTATGCGGGTTCTTTTCACTGGCTGCATTCTAGTCTTGTTTTTTTCTGTTGGGTCACCTTGAGTGCTACTTTTAATCCTCATGCTTGGGGGGGGGGGGGGTGTGGCTGGAACGCCCCTCCGGTTCTTATATGGATGTGGACATGCTGCACAGTTCTCTATAATGTACAGATTTCTAAGCCTTTAAAAATTTTTACTTGGAATGTGGGAGGTATCCATTCTCCAATAAAAAGACAAAATATCCTTCAAGCCCTGCATAAATGTGGGGGGGGGGGGCATCCTTAGCTTTCTTGCAAGAAACGCACCTCTCTGCTGCTGAGCATGATAAATTAGGTAAATGGTGGGAAGAGTTTGATCATGCACCAGCCCTTCATAAGAAAATGAGAGTGATTATATTAATACATAAAGGGATTTCTGAGGTAACTTGTAAGGTTATTTCTGACCTGGAGGGCAGATATGTTATTGCTCTAGTAAAACTGGATTGAGTTAAGTGTGTCTTAAGTAATATTTAACGCATCCAGTACTTATGTCAAAAATTATGTGACAAATCATTCTACATATCACAGTTCCTGCAGTGGTTTCCAAACAAATGGACTAAAACTGCCCTGGTGAAAGGGACTTGATATACCACCTTTCTGTGGTTACAATCAAATTTTGTACCTGGTGCAATGGAGGTTAGGTGACTTGCCCAGAGTCACAAGGAGTTAAAGAGGAAATTAAACCCAGTTCCACAAGTTGTTAGGCAGCTGCACTAACCACTAGGCTACTCTAATGTTCTATTCCCTTTTATGTAAGAAACAAAATCTGCTTAAGCGAAAGGCTTTTGAGAGGACCATAAGATGAAAGAATCCCGGTAAACAGTTCTATTTACCCATACTTCCACAAGACACACTCTTACAGTGCGAAAGGTATTTTACAAATTAATCTTAGGGCTGGAAGCCCTAACCTTATACTTGTGTAAATTTCAAGTACTCTGTTAGCAGGTTACATAAATACATAAGTACATAAGTAATGCCATACTGGGAAAAGACCAAAGATCCATCGAGCCCAGCATCCTGTCCCCAACAGCGACCAATCCAGGTCAAGGGCACCTGGCAAGCTACCCAAACGTACAAACATTTTATACAAGTTATTCCCGAAATTGTGGATTTTTCCCAAGTCCATTTAGTAGCGGTCTATGGACTTGTCCTTTAGGAAACTGTCCAACCCGTTTTTAAACTCTGCCAAGCTAACCGTCTTCACTACGTTCTCCGGCAACGAATTCCAGAGTTTAATTATGCATTGGGTGAAGAAAAAATTTCTCCTATTTGTTTTAAATTTACTACACTGTAGTTTCATCGCATGCCCCCTAGTCCTAATATTTTTGGAAAGTGTGAACAGACGCTTCACATCCACCTGTTCCACTCCACTCATCTATATAAATAAAAATGTAAATGTTCGTTTGTTCAAAATCTTAAATCTCCGAAAGTTCTTCACTGATTGCTTTCAAATTTGGATACAACGTTGCATTCGAATACGCGCATGTTTTTATATATCTACTATTATATAGATGTCACAGCTGTCATACTCACAGAGCGGAAGCAGTGCGACGAGTAATTGCAAATCAAACTGAGAAAGAACGGCCATCACCGAATGAGCAAAACAGACAAAGAATGGCTCAAATACGTGCTGAGGAAGCAGCACAGCGATGTGCAGCCAGACTTGACGATGCACGGTTGCGAGCACGGCGATCGCGTTCTGCAGCTTCAGATCTGCTTCGTCTCAACAGAATCAACGCGACAGGGTGAGAGTGGCTTAAATCTCCAAAAGTTCTTCACCGATTGCTTTGAAATTACGCACATGTTTTTATATACCTAGTATTATATAGATGTCACAGCTGTCGTACTCACGGAGCGGAAGCAGTGCGACGAGTAATTGCAAATCAAACTGAGGAAGAACGGCCATCAGCGAACGAGCGAAACACTCAAATGACTCAAATACGTGCCGAGGAAGCAGCAGAGCGACGTGCAGCCACACTTGACGATGCACGGTTGCGAGCACGGCAATCGCGTTCTGCAGCTTCAGATCTGCTTCGTTGTCAACAGAATCAACGCAACAGGCTGAGAGTGGCTTAAATCTCCAAAAGTTCTTCACCGATTGCTTTGAAATTTCGACACAACGTTGCATTCGAATACACGCATGTTTTTATATACCTACAATTGCAAATCAAACTGAGGAAGAACGGGCATCAGCGAACGAGCGAAACAGACAAAGAATGGCTCAAATACGTGCCGAGGAAACAGCACAGCGAAAAACAATACTCGAGCCTCGTGATCGATCATTGCAAGATTTGCATGGAAACATCAGACCATTTGGGAGCACATTAATATTGCTTGCAGGAGATTTCAGGCAAACATTACCTGTAGTTCCTCGATCGACACCAGCGGACGAAATAAATGCTTGCCTAAAATACTCTACTTTGTGGCAACACGTAAAGACGTTAAACTTAACAACAAATATGCGTGTCCAGCTGCAAAACAATCAATCACCTCAGATATTCTCACATCAATTGCTGAAAATTGGGAACGGAAAGGTGCCGGTTGATCTGACCTCAGGACGAATTTCATTGCCTCATAACTTCTGCAATTTAGTGACCCTCAAAGAACAATTGGTTGAAAAAGTATTTCCCAATATTCAAACCAATTATAAGAATCACGATTCGCTGAGTGAACGAGCTATTCTTGCGGCCAAGAACAAAGACATCTACGAACTGAACAATATTATTCAGCCTAACATTCAAAGCGAGCCACTCACATACAAGTCCGTCGACACTGTTCTGGAAGCAGATGAACCGCTTAATTATCCAACAGACTTTTTCAATTCACTCGATCTGCCAGGGATGCCACCGCACGTACTGCAATTGAAAATCGGCGTGCTAATTATCATGTTGCGAAATATCAACCAGCCAAAGCTTTGCAACCGCACGCGGCTTGCAGTAAAAAATTTAATGAGCAATGTCGTACAAGCAACAATCTTGACAGGACCTTTCAAAGGTGAATATGTCCTCATTCCTTGCATTCCTATGATTCCAACACATATGCCATTTCAATTTAACAGATTGCAATTCCCAATTCGATTGGCGTTTGCAATCACCATCAACAAAGCTCAGGGCCAATCACCCTTTTACATCTACACATGGATTGCTTCTCACATGGATAATTATATGTTGCATGTTCTACAGTCGACAAACCAGACAATCTCTATCTCTGCCCACACAATGGAACAACAACAAATATTGTATACCCACAAGCATTTTGTGAAATTAAACATATTTGAAATGTGCGCTTCCTCTTTTCTTTCTTTTCCATTTAACCAGACTGAGCCACAGCAACGCGTGGCCGGGGTAGAGCTAATTATTTTATATACCTCTATCATGTCTCCCCTCAGCCGTCTCTTCTCCAAGAGATAGTGTCATTCAATTGCACCAAGTGAAATTGATCAAGTGCCTTGTACACAGCTGCACTGGTGTGTGAAAACTAGCGAGTATGCATGTTGGCTAATTGATTAGTATGATTGGCTGAATGCCCCTGTGCCTTATGATCCATCTTTATAACCTTCATGGCATTACAAGGATCTTGATCGCATAAAACAGTTTCTCCAAAACGTTTGAGCGCAGACAAGCTGCCCTATAACATAAAGCATATGCATTATCAGGTTTTATTTCTTATTCCTTTGATAAACCTATTTATTGGGATTGCTGCATGGAGGGGTCAATGCAGAAAGCCACACAACACAGCTGCACGCTAATGACCGCGCACACAGCTCCTACCGTGAGATTAGCAAGAAAATATTCTGCAGCAAAAAAGCTGATGAGACTCATATTCAAAACACGCAGAACTGGCACACAAATCAGGGAAAGCCTGCCAGACACATGCACACTAAGGTTCTGTGGTAAAGGCAGCTTCAAAGTGCGTATTCCAAAGACAACGAAACTGTGCATGAATCGGAATGTTGTTCTGCACATAAACAGCAGCTTCACAAACATTTCTCACCCATAAAAGTTTTGCAAAGCTATTATTTATGTGCATAGATGCATACCGGTGCTCTTATTTTCTGCAAGGCTTCGTTCTGTTAGTCTGACGTCCTGCACGTTGTACGTGCAGGACGTCAGAAATAGAAGGAAGCCTTTTGTGAGAAGAAGAGGACCTCAGCTGGCGGGGGTTGGGGTCCCCTGCCAGCAAAGGCAGGTGACGGCGACGGCGGGTTGGCAGCAGGAGGAGGGTCGGGCGGGTCATCGGCAGGGGGTCCAGGGCCAAATCTACGGGGGCCCAGGCCCCCCTGGCCCCACGTAGCTACGCCACTGGTGGATAGTATCAGGCATTTTCACTACATGGTCAGATACTATCATTATAATTGTAGGCCAGGATAGAAGCAAAAATTATCAGTTCACTGGTGATTTTCAATTGATAAACAGGTAGTTTAGACCTGCTAAATAGCAGATAGTGGTGCTGAATATACTTAAGCACTGGTGCCAGCACTTACCTGAGAACAGTCACTGTGCTGGCTTGAAAATTTACACCCTTATTTTCAGAAACAAAAGTGATTTACAGTAATTCCTTCATAATAAGTCATTCTAAAATAAATGCAGAGTTAAAGCAGAAGACATACAATAACTTGTCATGTTCCACAGGTTAAACTCCTTTAACCGCAAAATGGCAATAAAGCAAATCTCTGCAACAATGGTTGGAGATCAGAATCTAAAGAAGTCTATGAAAACTAATACTTTTAACTTCTTTGAAATTCAATCAACTTCATGTGTTTCACTGATGTGTCTATGCCTGCTTCTGCAAATAGCATGTGCTTTAGCTCCCCCCTCCACTCACAGATTTAGAAAGACTGAGGGGTCCTTTTACTAAGCTGCATAAGCGTCTACACACGCCAGTGCACGCCAAAATGGAGTTACCTCCCGACTTGTGGTAATTTCATTTTTGAAAAATATTTTTCATTTACGGATGCGCGCCACGTGGCAGATTCTTTACCACTAGGTCAATGCCTGGCAGTGATGTCTCAGACCCAAAATGGACGTGCGGAGAAAGAGTTTAGAGACAGGAAGGGAGGGGGCCAGGGCTCCTAAAGTTTTGAGTTTTGTTTTGTGTTTTTATTTAATGCTGGGGGAGGAAGCGGGGAGCAGCAGCGGCGAGGGCAAGAACGTCCATACAGGATGCTCCTGATGAGCGCCTTTGCCCCATCCCAAACTTTTTTTTTCAGTTGTATAGTGATGCAGGGAGAGCGGGGAGCAGCAGTGACCTCGAGCGTCAATAAAAGACGCCCCTGATGCGCGTTTTCGCCCCCCTCGCTTTTTGTTTTTTACATTACAGTTTTCAGTCGGATAGCCCTAACGACAGGTACAGACCTGTCGTTAGCTTTCCGGCACTTTTCCTACGTTAGGGTAGTCGGAAAACTTTGATGCATCTCGTTTCAATGGGGTTTCTAAACAATTTGCTCATCTGCATTCCGTTTTCGTTTTCTGCTACCGTGGTCGGAAAATGGCCTTTAATACATGCCACGGTTCGAAAATTCTTCGTTAGAGGGTCGTTAAAGGGTTATTAAAGTTTAGTGCATCAGCCTCTAGGTCTAGGGGGCACACAATGAAGCTACTAAGTAGTAAATTTTAAACAAACCAAAGGAAATACTTCTTCACTCAATGTGTAATTAAGCTCTAGAATTCATTGCCAGAGAATGTAGTAAAAAGCAGTTAGTTTAGCAGGGTTTAAAAAAGGGTTGTTTAATCTCCTAAAAGAAAAATCCATAAGCCATTATTAAGATGGACTTGGGAAAATCCACTGCTTATTTCTAGGATAAGCAGCATAAAATATTTTACTCTTTTGGGATGTGACCTGGATTGGCCATTGTTGGAAAGAGGGTACTGGTCTTGATAGATCTTTGGCAAAGCTTATATTCTTATGTTCTTAGAACAAACATTTTTTTAATTAGCTGCTAATTGGCTTTAACAACCAATAATCAATGTTGTATAGTAAAGTAAATATAATTAGTTACTGTACTTAAGTATAAGTTTTGTTACTTTTACTTGTAATTAAGTACAGGATAATATTTGTTACTTTTACTGAAGTAATAATTTCACCAATTTTTACTAGTTTTACTCAGTTACATATGATGCTTGCAGTTCAAAGTAAAAAGTAAAAGCGGAAGGGTCGGGAGATGTAAATGTCAATTCCACAGTAAACCAAATGAAACAGCAAAACCAGGAACAGGATTTTGCTATTGCAAACCTCGTCAGGTAAACAGTGGATCATCTCATCTTGAATTTTGCTATTCAGTGAATATAGGCTATGAGAATCGTGGAGTTACTTGTCTCCAGCCAAACAGAACAGTGATGAGTTGGGTCACTTTAAAGTAGAGATGAAACTGACTCTTTTAACAATTCTTCGTGAACAGACATATGTCTCTACAACAGACTGCTGGTCATCCCATGGTAAATTTTACATTGGGGTGACTGTCCATTGGATTGATAGAGTCTTTAGAGTCTGTTTGTCTGACCTTAAAACTGAAGGGTCCCCACACATCTGACATTCTTGAATCAGTTCTCAAAGATATTCAAACAGTTTGCCATCAGATGAAAAATTATTAGAACAGACAATGATCCCAACTTTGTGAAAGCCGTCTCTGTAATTGGACAGCATGATGATGACAAGGTGAAGAAGAAGATGCAAGTGATGAATTAGACAGAACTACTTCTAATGCAGATGGCAATGACAATAATGATAAAGTGTTCTTTGCTATATGGAAGTCAAGTGTTTCAGTGATTCCCTCAACTGCAGACCCAATCAGACAACATCAATAATATTGCAACCTGGTTTGATTTGAAGGAACTTTTTATCACACTGAACAATCCACTGTCTGCTAGTGCAGTTGTTGAACACTTTTTCAGCTGTGCTGAATTAACAACTCACAAGTGCACTCACATAAGCAGCGGGAGGTTTCAGCATTGCTTCAAGTTTAGCTCGAGGTGAATTATGCGTACCTGATGTCTAAGCTTACTGCCCAATGCAGGAACAGGTTACCTCAGTTTCACAGGATGTGGGAGTGGGAGGCCTATATTGACTGGACTGAGCACACCTCTGGGAATCCCTAATTGGAGCTGCACCTGGGCCAGGGCCGTGCCGATGCGGTAAGCGGGGTAAGCGCCGCAGGGGGGCGCCATCCTCTGGGAGGTGCCGCCGCTGCGTGCTTACCTTGCCCCTCCCGCTCCCATGTAGGAACTGCCCGTCCTCTTCTCCCCCCCAAGATCCCTTTCCTTTTTTTTTTTCTTTTAAATTTACCTTCCTCCGGCAGCGCATCAGTGAAGGAGGCGGCGCTCCCCAGTCCCGACGTCTCTAGCTTCCATTGGTTCGCTCAGTGTCCCGCCTTCTTCTGACGTCATCCTTGATGTCAGAAGAAGGCGGAACACCGAGCGAACCAATGGAAGGCTAGAGACGTCGGGACTGGGAGCGCCGCCTCCTTCACTGACGCTGCGCTGCCGGAGGAAGGTAAATTTAAAAGAAAAAAAAAGGAAAGGGATCTTGGGGGGGAGAAGAGGGCGGGCAGTTCCTACATGGGAGCGGGAGGGCAGGGGAGAGAGGAGCATAGATGGGAGGGCAGGGTTCATGGAAGGGAGAGAGGGGAATTGCTTGATCGGGATGAATGGCGGGGGCAGGGGACAGATGGGCATGGATGGGTGGGAGGGTCGGGCTCAGGGAGAGAGGGGAATCGCTGCCTTGGAGCCAGGCAGGTGCGGGGGAGGGGCGGCGCCAACTGGTAGTCTGCAGGGGGGCGCCAGAGACCCTTGGCACGGCCCTGACCTGGGCTTTCTGACTTTGGTCCCAATCTACTACTGTTTAGTTCTTGCTTACTCTCATGTTCTGTATGGGTATTTGGCTGGAAGTTGGAGTCTGTTCCGTTTTAGGTATGTAGTAGGCTATGTTAGCCACATACTAAAGAGAATACAGTATGTTAGTAGCTATTGTTATAGGGGGAAGGGTTTATTCGATGTTGTTTCGTTAGTTTTATTGAGTTTCAATAAAGAACATTTTTTAAAAATGAGTCAGTCATTTTCAAATTTTAGTTTTACAAAAAGAACGTGGATTGAGATCAAAATGTTATCAATAGTTACATTAATTGTAGTTGAGGTACCTTTACTTTTTACTCAAAATGTATTATATTAGGCAA
Source organism: Microcaecilia unicolor (assembly GCF_901765095.1). Taxonomy (NCBI): domain Eukaryota; kingdom Metazoa; phylum Chordata; class Amphibia; order Gymnophiona; family Siphonopidae; genus Microcaecilia; species Microcaecilia unicolor. The sequence goes on from NW_021963351.1 coordinate 99,980, forward strand.
TGTTTTTACTGTCACTTAAGTAAATGTTTTAATGTGTTCTTCACTGTACTTTTATTTAAGTATTAAATATACATTTATTTTTACTAAAATACTTTGACCTAGCACTTTGAACATTGCCAATAACTGGTGTTTATTGGCACAGATTGGCACTCATTTGATTTACATGTGTAACTACCTTAGTCGGTATTCTACAAATAGCATGCAACTGCAAGGGGGGTGCAGATTATAGAATACTATCAGTTATGCGCCTAACTGACAGCAGTTAGGTATGAACATTTACACCAGCCATTGAGCTAGAATAAGTGCTCATACCTAAAGTTAGACTGATAACTGAGAACTTACTCTAGAATTCTGGAAGTGGCAATTGTGCAAGTAATTGTCAATTAAAAATCTGTGTTTAACGCGCATCATTCTGGTACCTAACTTCAGGTGCCGTTGAGAATTACCCCCCAAAGAGCGCTGAGAGGTGAAGAAAGGAAAAAGACACAGATCAAGTAAGACCTGTGATGGCACAGTGGGCTAGTAAAAATGGGCAGGCTGGATGGACCAGGCAACCCTTTTATGTTTGCTTCACATCCTCATAACACATTCAAGGAGAGGGTGAGGAATGCCTGGAATACACTCCCAGGGATAGGGACAAAAACAGTGAAGGCATTTAAAAGTGCATGGGATAAGCACAGAGGATCCCTATATAGAAAGAGGATGGAATCAAAGCAAAACTTACATGACCTTCACACTTCAAACAGGGCGTTGAAGAGTCTGACCTGCACGGAGCGGCAGGTACAACTCTGGCCACTTTGAGGGGCAGACTAGATGGACCATACAGGTCTTTATCAACCAGTGGCATACCAAGGGCGGGGCGGTGGGGGCGGTCCGCCCCGGGTGTCAGTGGGTGGGGGGTGCTCTGCTGGCGCTGCAGTCAGCCCTCATCTCCTGCCACCTGCCTTTAAAGAAAAAAGTGTGAAGCAGTGTGGCAGGCAGCGCCTCGCGTCTGCCCTGCTTGTAAACAAAGTAAATCTCCATTCTCCTCCTCGTCATTGGGCCTTCACTCACTGGGTCCCGCCCTCCTCTGAGGTAACTTCCTATTTCCGCGAGGGCGGGACCCAGTGAGTGAAGGCCAGACGACAACAAGGAGAATGGAGATTTACTTCGTTTACAAGCAGGGCAGACACGAGGTGGTGCCTGCCACGCCGCTTCACAGCTTTTTCTTTAAAGGCAGGGTGGTGGCAGGAGACGAGGGCTGTCCTCTCTGGACGAAGCTGGTGGTCGGTTCGGGGGCTCAGATGGGAGAGGGGGGTTTCAGATGGGAGAGGGGGGTTTCAGATGGGAGAAGGGGGGGGGGGGCTTCTCAGATGGGAGTGGAGCTGAAACTGGGGGCTGAAAAGGGGGGCCAGGTGGGAGATGGGGCTGTGGCTAGAACTAGGGGCAGGTGGGATAAGGGGGGCTGGAACTGGGGGCTGAAAAAAGGGGCAGAGAGAGAGAGGGGACAGATCTTGGATGGATGGATGGGGGGGGGAGAGGGATGAGAAATGGTGAATTGAAGGGGCAGAGAGAAAGGGCAGACAGTGGATGGAAGGGATTGAAAGGGCAGACAGTGAATGGAAGGGGGAGAGAGAGAGGGCAGACAGGCAGATGGTGGATGGAAGGGGCAGAGATAGAGGGCAGGTGTGCATGGAAGGGGCAGGGAGAGAGGGCAGACATTGGATGGAGGGGACAGCAGAGAGGCAGACACTGGATGGCAGAGAGAGACCGAAGACAGATGCTGGATGGAAGGAAGACAGTGAAAAGAAGATGAGGAAAGCAGAAGCCAGAGACAATAAACTGTAAATAAAACATATATATATTTTTTTTTTTTGCTTTAGGATAAAGTAGTATTGTAGCTGAGTTAATAAACGTTTATAATAGAACATGTAAATAAGGTAATCTTTTTATTGGACTAATTTTAATAAATTTTGACTAACTTTCGGAGAGCAAAACCCCCTTCCTCAGGACAGGATAGGACACTGTAACAGCACTATACTGTATTGATCTGAGGTAGAAGGTTTTGGCCTCTGAAAGCTAAATGTATTAGTCCAATAAAATGGTATTATTTTATTTTCTATATTTGTTTTAGTTCTATTTCTTAATTTGTAAAGTGGTGATTGGTATTTGTTAGTTTTTTTTCAAATTTACATCTGCTGTCTTTATATTTTGCACAGTACTAGGAGACATTTTCTGTTTCTGTGGCGTTACATTGTTTGCAGAATCTGGCATCTTGGGGGTTCAGTTTAATTTTTGTCTAAATAGAAAGTTTATGATTACTTATTCTATAGTGGATTAGGGTGTATCTGTGTTTGTGAAAAAGACATGGCTTTCAGTTGGCATTGACTGTGCAGGATTGACGATCTGTACTATTCTGTCTGGTTTCATTTTACAATAGGTGAATTGATGTTCTAGGGCTCACTGTAGTGTTTAAGATGCTTTCCTTTTCCTTGTTTGACTCGTAGAAATGACTGCTTATGGTATGGTAGAATTGCTCTATAGGTCCTGAGTGTTTTGTATTCTCGGTATGCCTAGTAACAGATTTTGGAGGGGGGTGTTAAAAAATGACCTTCCCCGGGTGTCAACTACCCTAGGTACGCCACTGTTATCAACCATCGTGAATTACGTTACATTCAAATTTACAATGTTCCTATATATTGCCAAACAATACATTCATATTAAGTGATATTTCCCCCTATATAGAGATTTTAGCCATTTTTAGGCTAATTTTATAACAGGTCACCTAGGTTGAGAGGGTGAGAGCTTTTTTGGGGTTTATTTTATGATACATGGAGGGGCATAATCAAAAGGGACACCCAAGTTTTGTTGAGGACGTCCTCGCAAAATGTCCCAATGGAGGGGCGGGGAAACCCGTATTATCGAAAAAGATGGACGTCCATCTTTCGTTTCGATAATACGGTTGGGGACACCCAAATCTTGAAATTTTGGTCATCCTTAGAGATGATCGTCCCTAGACTTGGTCGTTTCTGATTTTTGGTGATAATGGAAACCAAGGACGCCCATCTCAGAAACGACCAAATGCAAACCCTTTGGTTGTGGGAGGAGCCAGCATTTGTAGTGCACTGGTCCCCCTGACATGCCAGGACACCAACCGGGTACCCTAGGGGGCACTGCAGTGGACTTCATAAATTGCTCCCAGGAACATAGCTCCCTTACCTTGTGTGCTGAGCCCCCCAAAACCCACTACCCACAAATGTACACCACTACCATAGCCCTTACAGGTGAAGGGGGGCACCTAGATGTGAGTACAGTAGGTTTGTGGTGGGTTTTGGAGGGCTTGCTGTTTCCTCCACAAACATAACAGGTGGGGGAGATGGGCCTGGGTCTGCCTGCCTGAAGTGCACTGCAACCACTAAAACTGCTCCAGGGACCTGCATACTGCTGTCACGGACCTGAGTATGACATCTGAGGCTGGCAAAAATTATTTTAAAAGATATTTTTGAGGGTGGGAGGGGGTTAGTGACCACTGGGGGAGGAAGGGGAGGTCATCCCCGATTCTCTCCGGTGGTTATCTGGTCAGTTCGGGCACCTTTTTGTGGCTTGGTTGTAAGAAAAACAGGACCAGGTAAAGTCGTCCAAGTGCTCATCAGGGATGCCCTTTTTTTTCATTATGGGTCAAGGACATCCATGTGTTAGGCACGCCCAAGTCCTACCTTCACTACGCCTCCGATACGCCCCCTTGAACTTTGGCCGTTCGTGTGACAGAAAGCAGTTAGGGATGCCCAAAATCCGCTTTCAATTATACCGATTTGGACGACCCTGTGAGAAGGACGCCCATCTTCCGATTTGTGTCGAAAGATGGACGTCCTTCTCTTTCGAAAATGAGCCTGATTGGTGCCTAGTGGTTAGTTAGTTGCCCTGAAAACCTGGGGGACTGGGTTCAATTCCCACTGAAGCTCCTTGTGACTCTGGGCAAGTCACTTAACCCTCCGTTATCCAGGTACAAAATAAAAATTGCATAATGTGTAAACTACTTTGATTGTAATCATAGAAAGGCAGTATATCAAAGTCCTAGCCCCTTTCCTGCAAATCTGAATCCAGTTGCCACTAAACTCACACTTATGATAAATGTGAGTTCAGTGATGCTGGGATTCAAGCAGTGGCGTTCCTAGGGGGGCTGACACCCAGGGCGGATCGCCGATGCGCCCCGCCCCCCAGGTGCAGCACCCCCCTCCCGGACTACGCGACGCCCCCTCCCTGGTGAAAGAAGCCCCCCCCCCGGGTGCACGCCGCTGTGGGGGGTGCCGCGCGCCTGCCGGCTCTTCGTTTTCATGCTCCCTCTGCCCCGAAACAGGAAGTAACCTGTTCCGGGGCAAAGGGAGCATGAAAACGAAGAGCCGACAGGCGGCCGGCACCCCCCAGCGGCGTGCACCCGGGGCGGACCGCCCCCACCGCCCCCCCCCCTTGGTACGCCACTGGATTCAAGGAACCTGAGACACTAAAGTTCTTTTTTATGTGAGAGTTTTAATTGAATTCTACCATTGTTTGTTTACCAGATCTGTGACAATAAACTTTTGATATCTTTTGCTGACTTTATCTGTGAAGCTTCCATGCCTGGCCACCACACACACTACCACACCGCCTTCATGAGCATAAATGCATGCAGTACTAGCTGCACAGCAGATATAGGTGCTATATATTCAATAACACTGTACCTTGCATTGAAAAGAATATCTACCGTACATTGTTCATTTATCTGTTTTCATTAAATATGGGTGGTCAATATCCAAAAGCACTTATTTTATTTATTTTTATTTGTACCCCACATTTTCCCACCTATTTGCAGGCTCAATGTGGCTTACATAGTACCGTGAGGCATTAGCCACCTCCGGTGATGAAACAAATACAGAGTGATGTTATTGTCAATGAGATCTGGATATCACCTGCTATGCAGATAAGTGCTAAGGACCAGGATATCTGCACAGTCCCTCTGAATATCCTTACAGATTGCCTTTGTACTATGCAGACAGGGTAATTCTACAACATAGGTGCTAATATTTATGCACTGATTACAAAAAATAAATGTTTAGAATGCTGGTATTCATGTGTGCATATGTGCACTTACACACATAACTGCTTGAATTCTGCCCAAGTACTATTCTTTAACTACCTGCTTAACTTACATATCATGTATGTGCAAGAATTACACATGGGTGGAGCTTGGGCAGGGCTCAAATTTATATAACTGATAGAATACTGTAAGTTACGTATGGGTCTCCAGTAGAGACTTGCACAGGAACGGGGTTCGCGGGAATCTGCGGAACCCGCAGGATTCACGCAGGGATAGAAGCAGTTCTGCGGGGATCCCGTGGGGACAGAAGCAGATCTTGCGGGGTTCCCATGGAAGTAATCAACTTCAAGGTCCAAACATTAATCCATAATATTATCCACGGTGAATCTCCGGGCTATATGATTAATCTGATTGACCTTCCCACCAGAAACATGTTTGAAACCTCACAAACTTACCTGAAACCTACATTATCCCAATTGCAAAGGACTCAGATTCAAAACCTATTATGGATCCAATTTCTCTTTCTTAGGTAGCCAACTCTGGAATGCCCTCCCCAGACCTATCCGATCAATCAGTGATTATCTACCCTTCCGGAAATCACTAAAAACCCATCTGTTCAAGCAAGCCTATCTTAATGGCCCAAACTAATCCTATGAACTATTACCCAACACATATCCAGGAGACAACGACAATGACCTACACTACTCCTCCCACCTAAATTCTCTATGCTTATCCCGTATTCCATCCCCCTCCCGCCTCCTCTACCCCTCCTCCAACGCTTACCTACCCTTGCTTATATCTCTCCTACTCCCTTGCCCTTGCCCTTCTCTACCTACTTATCTCTTTGGTTATTCTGCTATACTTAACATATTTTCTCCATCAATACTCTGTAATCCCTATTACTATGTAAGCCGCATTGAACCTGCTTTGAGTGGGAAAGCGCGGGGTACAAATGTAATAATAAATAGGCTGGAGTGGGCTTCAAGGGCAACTCCAGCAGTTGGAACATAAGGTTAGGGTCGGACGGACTTCTACTGTATGGTCTATGTCCCAGAAACGCCACAGAAAGACTGTAATCAAGTATATAATATCACATTCATTGTTGATTTAATCATGAATTGATAATGATTATGTCTATTGGGCAGACTGGATGGACTGTTCCGGTTTTTATCTGCTGTCATTTACTATGTTACTGTTAATCCTCTCTGCTCCCAGGCTGATGCGCAGACCTCAGCTCTGACATAGGCACGAGCATCAGATGTCACCTGACCTACTGGTGTGTGCATTTGGCGATCTCTTAGCACACAGTGCCAGTGAATCAGAGAAGTCTTACATGTGCGCACCAGAGTGTTCCAATTTCCAACTTCCGTTCCTTCCTTGCCTGCAGTGCTGCGGCTTGAACCCAGAGAGCAGACAGGAATTTGTTTTTTTTTAAGTACCGTTAAATTCTTGCGGGGACGGGTTAGATTCCCCGCGGGGATGGGTAGGGATGGGTTAAATTCCCCATGGGGACAGATGGCGATGGGTTAGATTCCAGTGGGGACGGGTTGGATTTCTGTCCCCGTGCAACTCTCTAGTCTGCAGTGATTTGGTGCCTGCTGTATAGCTGCCATAAGTGCTCATATCTAACTGTTGTGCAAATATATCCAGTTATGCTAGTATTCCATGAAGGAAAGTAGGGCCTATGTTCCTTTATAGAACAGCCTCCTACCAGGTGCCCTCCAGACACTTAATTATAGGTGCCCTGTTATAGAATTGCCCTCTAATGCCAGGTAGAGCATAGGTGGAGCCAGAGCAGTCCCAGTACTTATCCAGATGTCTTTTATCCAGATAACTTTATCTAGACAACTTAAGGCATAAGGATATCCTAAGCCAGGGGTGTCCAACCTCGGCCCTTGCCCAGTTTTCAGGATTTCCACAATGAATATGCATGAGACCTATTGAATACAATGGATTCAGTGCATGCAAATATATCTCATGTTTATTCATTGGGGAAATCCTGAAAACCCATCTGGATTGCAGCCCTTGAGGACCAAGATTGGACACCCCTGTCCTAAGTAATCCAGATAAGTTATCCAGATAGCAGACGGAGTGCTGGGCTTGATGGACCTTTGGTCTTTTCCCAGCGTGGCAGTGCTTATGCTTATGCACTATCCAGACAAGTCCTAGTACTGACTGCCTTATCCGGATATTCAGCACTGGCCACTATCTGGATAGTGGTGCTGAATATCTGGGTACATTTTGGCCACCTCAGCTGGCATTTAAAAAAAAAACTGCTTCTGCAGTGGCTGAATAATGACCTCAACATCTTAGTGTGCCAGATATGAAATCTGGATGCCCATCTGTCATCCATAACAGAATTACAGTTTTTTTTGCCACCAAGTGCCTCAAACATAGCAGAGTATCAGATTTTGCTGCCTTTCAAACTGAAATAAATGTCTGATCCTAAAGAATATTTTAGGGGAAAAGGAAAAAACGAGGGCCTAATTCACTAATAGGTAGAGCTACTAAGTTATGTTAAGATAATGTGCGTTATCATTGTAACATCTATTATTTTAAAGCTCCATGCATTTTTTTTTTACATACTACATGCTGAGTTTTAGTGCAAATGAGATGGAATTCATGGAAATCAAGAGAACGAGCATTCCACCATGATAATGTGGAGTTAGAGGCTTATTCAGCATATTAACAGCAAAAACACACATTTTATTTAACTACAGCTTTTGAACTATGTAACTAGCATGGGCTGAATCTTTCTAATCCAAATGTAGACAGCAAAACAGAAAAAACAGTCTTTGCAAACAGCAAAGAAAACACAAAACACAGCGAAGGTGACAATGAAACAGCGTGCAGTCAGTAATATTACGAAAAACTTTTATTCAAAACAATGCATGACTCAACATGGGCCTCAGCCACATTCTATCCTATTGGGATTGAAGTATCCTGTTTGAACATGCTAAGCGACTGCGGAAGAGTGAGTGAGTGCAGCTCTCGTTAACGTTTACAGACCACCAACAGCATAGCAATCGGGTCCGATATCATTAGTGGCACCAGACTCCTGATGCAGGTCTGGTGTGTGAAACACAGGCCCATGTTGAGTCTAATTCAAATGTGAAATGAGGGCAAGGATACACCTCTGACACACCCAATGCTATACAGAGGCTGCATTTCCAAAGGACATCCAAGTACTGCAGGATGCTTTGGCAATATAGTGCTCACTGACATCCAGCTGTCACAGCTCCTAACCAGTCTTCGCTACACTGTCCACCTGCCTGCCACAGCCATCCCTAGCTATTCAAGCACCTTCTTATATTGAGCAAGAAGGACCATAGGAAGGCAGAGAGGCAGATGTGAAAGAGAATGAGCTGCTGAGCAGGTACCAGCTGAGCTCGTAGACCTCAGTGAGATCCTGAAGGATGACTTGTAACCACAAATCAGTTATCACCCCATCCTGGGATCATGAAGTTAGCAGGGCACTTTTCCTACTGGCCTTTTTTTCCTTATAGAATACATCAGCCATTGCGGCTAGTATGTCAAACCAATTTTTCCAGGTGTTTCCATCAGATTGAGAACCATCCTGCAGAAAGTCAGGACCTACATCTTTGCTGTCCTCAAACAGTAGGTGCTGCACTATTAGAGAGCAAGTCAAACCAGATCAACATCCATTGAAAAGACTCAGTTTCTTAATTTACAACTTTTTATTACACTTAATTTACAACTGTTTATCCACCCTTACCCTAGCTGAGATAACATTTAACCATCTCTCTGACCTCATGTGCAACTAAATTAATCACCGGAGCTGGTGATGGGAGGCGGGGCTACTGCTGGGCAAACTTCTACGGTCTGTGCCCTGAAAATGGCAGAAACAAATCAAGGTCAGGTATACACATAAAGTAGCACATATGAGTTTATCTTGTTGGGCAGACTGGATGGACCGTGCAGGTCTTTTTCTGCCATCATCTACTATGTTACTATCCTGCTATTTTCAAAGGAGAAGGGTGCCCATCTTCCGACACAAATCGGGAGATGGGCATCCTTCTCCTAAGGTCACCCAAATCGGCATAATCGAAAGCCGATTTTGGGCGGTCCCCAACTGCTTTCTGTCACGGGGATGACCAAAGTTCCCGAGGGCATGTTGGAGGCATAGCGAAGGCGGGACTTGGGCGTGCCTAACACATGGGCATCTTTGGCCGATAATGGAAAAAAGAGGGGCGTCCCTCACGAGCATTTGGCTGTCTTTACTTGGTCCATTTTTTTCACAACCAAGCATCAAAAAGGTGCCCGAACTGACCAGATGACCACCAGAGGGAATCGGGGATGAACTCCCCTGACTTCCCCAGTGGTCACTAATCACCTCCCACCCCGAAAAAAAACAACTTCAAAAACTTGTCTTTTTTTTTTTTAGAGTACCCCGAAAAAAACAACTTCAAAAACGTTTGTCTTTTTAGAGTATGTCCTTTGCTATGCCTCCGTCCCTGCGACGGCAGTTGAGGATGTCCAAAATGTGGATGTTTCTGTGAGAAGGACATCCATGCCTTTGCTGTGTCTCTAACATCCTCTTTATTTATTTGGATTTTGGATCACAAGTAGCAACAGTGGAACTTGAACTGACCACCTCTGGATTGCAAGACCAGTGCTCTAACCACTAGGCCACTCCACCACTCCTCCCTGCCACTCCACTCCCTTGAAATTTGGCCATCCCTGTGGGGGGGCAGTATGCAGGTCCCTGGGGGGGGGGGGTATGTGTGTGTCAGCGGAGGCATAACGAAGGCATGGACATCCTTCTTTCAAACATTTTGGATGTCCTCAATTGTCCCCCACAGGGATAGCCAAATTTCAAGGAAGTAGAGTAGTGGCAGAGTGGCCTAGTGGTTAGAGCACTGGTCTTGCAATCTAGAGGTGGCCAGTTCAAATCCCACTGCTGGTACTTGTGATCCAAAATCCAAATAAATAAAGAGGGTGTCCTTCTCACAAAAACATCCACATTTTGGAAGTCCTCAACTGCCATCACAGGGAAGGGAAGGACGTCCTCAACTGCCATAGCTTCCCCTCCTTAGGAAGGAAATCATGTGCAAATGAGCTAACAGCAAGCAGCTCATTTGCATGCAATTTCCTTCATGCATGCCCGTTCCTTTCCAGATCGGTAAGGGAAGGGCTTTTTTCCATTCAGTTAGTGGGACCAGTGCACTACAAATGCTGGGCTCCTCCCATGACCAAATGGCTTGGATTTGGTCGTTTCTGAGATGGGCGTCCTTGCTTTCCATTATCACCGAAAACCGTGGATGACCATCTCTAAGGTGACCTACATTTCATGATTTGGGTGTCCCTGACTATATTATCGAAACGAAAGATGGACGTCCATCTTGTTTCGATAATACGGGTTGCCCCGCCCCTTACAGGGCCATCCTTAGAGATGGGCGCCCCCGTTCGATTATCCCCTGTATGTTACCTTACTTTCTAACTCTTCTTACCTATCTATATATTCCATCTTTGCATTTCCCTTCACTATCAATTAAAATGTTCTATTAAATATTGTGTTGACATTGTAAATAATATACCATGCCATACTTTATATTGTTATTTGAATATTTTTACTGCTGTAATTGCCTATTGCTCATGTTTGATCTATTCTTACTGTACACCACCTTGAGTGAATTCCTTCAAAAAGGCAGTAAATAAATCCTAATAAATAAATAGCAAACAAGAAATGTACTGTAGAAAGCTTGAAATCAAATACTGCACTGTCTGTTTCAGTACAAGCATGAGTCCTTTGAATTAATGATAGCTGAGGGAACAACTGTTGATTAATTGATAAAAAGATTATGTTTATTGAGGCAGAGTGAGGAGAGGAAAAGCAGCAGTATGGCTTGTTTTCTGCCTAACATGGAGAATTCTGCCTTAGAGAGAGAGTATACAGATTACCCAGAGGGACAGGGACCCCTAGAGATAATTAATGGATTCACAGGTTTCATCATGAGTTAGGGTATGAAACCAAGGTCTTCATGATACAGGAGGGAATAGATCACATGCCACATTCAATCTGTAAGAATAAAAAATACAAGACCATTCAGGAAGCTATCCAATTGATAGCCGGCCTGCAACAGGGTTTATGTGCTGATTGTCGCTGGCTAAATTAGACCCAGATATTCATTGCAGGCCATGTCCAGGCACTGGCATTGAATATCCAGGTCTGATCAGACTGCTCCTGGAAACTGGTATTCAGTCAGGATCCGTATAAGGGGGGGGGGGGGGGGGGGAATTAGTAACCTATACCCTTCCTACTCTGATATTTCCCCCTCCCACCCATGAAAAACTTTCCCTTCCAGCCCCCCACCCCCACCAGAGTGGCCCTTCCAAGAGTACCCCACCCCCATAAGGGCCCTCTCGGGCCTACCTTCACATCCATGGTGGCCTAGTGTCTTCAGGGCAGCAACGATGCCCACTCAATCCTGTACATGCTGGCTGCAGCCTTAAAATGGCACTGAGTAGTACCGCAAGACTGCCACTACAGATTGTAGGAGCAAGTAGGCATTACTCCTGCCTGAAGACCACTAGTCCACATGGAATATGAATATAGGTTGGGGACAGTGGGAGGGGTTGCTCCCAGAAGGGCCGGCTCTTGCCTGTGGAGGGGGTTGGGAAAGAAGCACAGACAATATTCCAGCTGTGACTATGTGGGTGCAGGCCAATATTCATGCCTGCATCTGCATAGCTAAGCAGACAAAATTAGGACTGTCTTCTTAGCTAAGTGGCACTGGCACTGAATTTGCCAGTACCCACATACCTTGCCAGCCTCCAGCCACCAGACCAGCCTTACTAATGGCTGGATTATTACATGGCTGGTTAGTGCAGATACTCATCATAATGTAAACATGCACTCTCAAGCTGTGGGGGTACATCGGCTTCCTCAAGGCCAGAAAGGAAGGAATGGTTGGCACAGAAAGCAATCTTTTATGATATGGCCAGGGTGCCAAATGGGCTAGGTGCCATTGATTGTACCTATATGGGTCTTGTGTCACCTGAGGGCAGGGCAGCAAACTATTAAAACCACGTGCCCAACTATTTCATCATTGTGCAGGTAGTGTGTGATGCCCACATGATCATAACCAATGTGGTGGACAGTTTCCCAGAAGCACATGTAAGTCTTACATCCTGCACCAGTTTGCCATGTTCAGTTTGAGGAGGGACAATATCAGGATCAATGCCTACTTGAATACTTGCCTACCCTATTCCAGTCACATTCATGATAGCATTAAAATATGGGTATACCTCAGATTCCTTTAAGCAGGGACCTGGCCAAACCACAAGCCTTCAGGCTACATGGGCATATATTCAGTACAATGCCCTAAAACAGTTAGCTATATTTGGACTCATCTGAGCAGAGCAAGGCTATGATAAATTAAGCTCAGGCTGTTCAAATGAGCAATTGGGCTGAGGATACAGTATATTAACTTGTTTTAAGCACGGACCATGTAGGTGTAAGAGCCCCTTGCCACAAACAGGTATATTATAGAGATTGACATCCCTGTGATACCATGGATACATATCAAACCTGCAGTGCCTGGTGATTCAACATACAGAGATTTTTGCAACACTTAAAACTTTGCTACAACATGTCCAGGCATGCCTGTCTGGAAGGACCAGTGACCCTGGCTGATTCAAGGCTAAAGAATTTTGGTCATGTTGATCTCCAGAGTAGTGGAGCCCAGAAAGCACCCAGAGCAACATCCAAGCCATTCCTGTGGTTTCTAGGGTCAATCACCTTCTGAGATGTTATCAGATGAGACTTTGCTAATAACAGAATGGTATAAAAAGACAAGCATCAGCACTGACGGACAACTAGATCTACAACTTGCATCTGATAACAACTTATTTCATTGAACATCTGAGCACAGAACCAGCACTACCATCTGTTACTTCAGTCATCCTGGGAAGAGAGACAGGTAATACATGCAGGTTGTATGGTCAAAATCAGTAATCACTTTGGAACAACAAGTAGGTGATGCATACTATATCTAAGGAATTGTGTGTTTGTTTTAACTAATGTCCAATTAGTGTGCATTCTAGTGGTTTTAAACTGACAGTTTACTTTTTATTCTAAACACTCAAACGTTACTTTTATTATTTCTATCTTCATTGATTTGCCAACATCTTATTCATTTGTAAAGAGTTCATATTTCATTATGTAAATACATTCTGTATTATTTCTATCAGTTTCTTGTTTTCACTTTGGTAATATAAACATAAAGGAGTGAGAACACAGGGTGGCTCCTAAGAGGAGCCATAATATAGTATTGCAGGCCTCTACCTACACTGACCAGTAGGGGCCAGTGTGATCATTTTCCTACTCCTACAACCAGTCTAAAAGTTCAAAATGAAGGTGTTTATCAATATATATTTTATTTGCCAAACATGGCAAATTATTTTGGGCTGCAAATGTTTCTAAGCCCTAATTTAAAGCTGACTCTTACTAATGAAGAATAGACTAAGGAAAGTCCACATAAATTTCTTAAATATTCAAAAAATTCAGAATGGGGATTCCAACCATAAGGTGACTGAAATGCAGTATCACCACTTCCAACCATTTGCACACACTAAAAAACTTTCCAAGTTGAAAATGTAAGAAAACAATATAATCATATTCAACGAATTAGGAAACATGAAGATAGAAAATGTCCTAGTTGTCTTCTTGCGGTCACTGCTTATGTCATACAGATTGATCAAGTAGTCCATCCTCAATTGCAAAAAGTTCTCTCAATAAATACACTGATTGTGAGACCACACAGGTTATTTTAATTTTTGTCTAATGTAAATTAATTTACATTAGACAAACAAAGGGAAAGGGGAAGAGACGTGGAGGGGCATAATCGAACGAAAACATCTATCTCCATGAACGTTTATCTCCAAGAACGAGTCCGTGAAGGGGCGGACCGAACCGTATTTTCGAAAAAAATAGAGGTCCATGTTTTATTCGACAATTTGTGAGCTGGGCGTTTTTGCTTTTCAGCGATAATGGAAAATGAAAGCGCCCGGCTCAAGAACGAATAAATCCAAGGCATCTGTTCATGGGAGGGGCCAGGATTCGTAGTGCACTGGTCCCCCTCACATGCCAGGACACCAAGTGGGCACCCTAGGGTGCACTTTTACAAAACAAAAAAAAGGTAAAAGAGCTCCCAGGTGCATAGCACCCTTCCCTTGTGTGTTGAGCCCCCCAAATCCCCCTCAAAACCCACTGCCCACAAGTCTACACCATTACTATAGCCCTAAGGGGTGAAGGGGGCACCTACATGTGGGTACAGTGGGTTTGGGGGGGGTTGGACGACTAAGCATTAAGCAGCACAATTGTAACAGGTAGGGGGGGTGGGCCTGGGTCCACCTGCCTGAAGTCCACTGCACCCCCTAACAACTGCTCCAGGGACCTGCATACTGCTGCCAGGGAGGTGGGTATGACATTTGAGGGTGAAAATAAAAAGTTGTGAAACATCATTTTTTGTGGTGGGAAGGGGTTAGTGACCACTGGGGGAGTCAGGGGAGGTCATC